>NC_061099.1:59321131-59346131 GCF_015104395.2 Macrobrachium nipponense | reverse complement strand
GTAACTTATGACGTCATTAACTTGCCTCCTCCTCGATGAATAATTGGTTATTCGTGGAAAAGTCTCAACCCCTGGCAACAATGAAATACAACCAATACTCCTTGTTTATACTTTGTAGTAGTAGTAGTAGTAGTAGTAGTAGTAGTAGTAGTAGTAGCAGTAGTAGATAGGATTTATGCCCTGAGATCGAGTGCTATATGTTACATTTATATATATATATATATATATATATATATATATATATATATATATATATATATATATACATATACATATATATATATATAATTAATTATATATATATATAATATATTATATATATATATATCATATACTATATATATACTATATATATATATACATATAGATAAACGAGCTTTTAGGACCAAATGACACTTGTTTAAACAAATTAAACAAAAAGGCAACTCACTTACCTCTCTTCGTTGCTTATCATTCTGCATGAGCTAAAAATGCAAACTGTGCGAATGAATCCTCATAGATACAAAAATATACTTTTTATTTCCCAAATTAGCTAAACATTAAATGAAACAAAATGAATACAAAGTGGAGTTAAAAGAATAAAGTCTGAACCCCCCAAAAAAACTGTAAGCTGTCATTCTCCTCTACCGAACTAGATTTAAGTAAAGACTCCCCTAAAATTCACTGTCTGATTAACTACGCCATTAAAATGGTCATTAAAGTCTTTAGAGAACCCATTCTTTTATATGGTGCCATGAACCCATCTGAAATAAAGAGACATATTTAATACATCACTCCAATATGTGAAAGTTAATTAAAATGAACGTGTACACACTACACTTTTCAAAGGGTAACTTTTCCAAAGTCTCGTATTACTCTACCTTACGATGGGTTTCCTCGAACCTCCACCAAGTGTGCTCTGCTCAATGACACAAGCAATCGAAAAGTGTCTTCCCTTCTTTGCATCATTATTATTAAGGCCCATACACCACGCGCTACGAACACACACACACGGACACGCCTTGCGGAGTGCCTTAGCAACCGGGCACGCCGCATGAACCAATCATGTGATCTCTGAAGTGTCGTCAACCTCATATCACATGGTCACCATTCCTGACTGTTTTTCATTTCAGCATTCTTCAAGGACCCAAGCGCTTATCACTAAGTGCCTCTGTCTCTAACCGGAAAAAGCTGAGATTAACAATTCACTATTTTTAAGACATACATACATACATACATACATACACACACATATATATAATACAATAGCCTAGGAGGCTTTGACTATATTTGCGAGAAGGGTTCACATCTCGTAGGTGTTGACCTCCACCTTGCAACATCCAGAAAGCGAGGGAGTGAACATAGGGTAGAGGCGAGTGATACAATGCGTAGGGAAGTTCGATGTTGATTTGGTAAACTTTGTGTAGCTGTGTGAAGCAGGTAGTGTTATGGAGGCTTCCTGTACAGAGGGTCATCCACCATTAAGAGTGAATACAGTTTGGGGGGAGCAACATCATATTATAGGAAACGATTTATACATATAATCATGCAGCTAGAGGAAGAATAACAAAGATCTAGCGCTTTCTTCTTCTCACGCCTCCTTCGAGCTAAGTGAGAACATGAAAGAACTCATTCAACTTCTTATTTCATTTCTTCATCAAGCTCTATGCGCAGGAGAAAAATCTTGCAACAACTGTTTAATAATCACTAAAATGAGACAGCAGACAATACCAAATGAAGCCAGATCACTGGATAAAAGTAGATGGGATCCGTTCCCATGAGGACAAACGATGATTCTAATGAAGAATATGAAGAACAGTCACGTTCTTTGAAGATGAGAGTAAAATAAGACCCATTCCTTGAGTGTACATACAGATGTATCGCTAAAGATATGCTGAAAATCTGTCGCAGAATATCCAGATTTGCACTCAAGAAATGGGTCTTATTTCGTTCTCAATGATTTTTAATAAAAGGCAAATCCAGTGTATGTTATATTCGAGAATTATTGTAGTCAACGAAAAATACATTACGCAGCAGCGATGTGGGTTAAACGTGTTGAAAAATGCAAGTTCTGACCCGGAAAATATATTGCACAGTAAATGTAAGCTCACCCCACACTCCCCTCATCCCCCTCCTGCCCGTCACTCATACCCAGAAACAGCGAATTACTCATGTACTCAGCGCCAGAATGAATATCAAATGAGGATTAACAAGAATAAATTAGTGGCTGAAATACAGGTTCCGAATTCGTTTCCAGCAAGCACTTTATGTCTGGACAAATGCTCCTAACCTTATTTGACAATAAAGGAAATACATTTATGACTGAATAAAAAAGAAGTTTTATGGCTATTGGCACTTTTACGTAATGGAATATTCAAAGGAAAACAAAAGCTTTTTGCGTGATGGGGTTAACAAAAACTCCATCCTTTATAGGGTTATAAAATGCCTTGATCGCATTATTAAATCAAAACATGCTTTTAAACCAACAGTAACTACGTTATCAGCGAACATGGCGAATTTTCTTTACAAAACGTAAAGGGAAAAGAGAAACGGAAAAGGTTTGAGGAAGTTCACCTCGAGTTACGAATGCAAAACAGCTGGAGTGATGAAAAAATTATTTGGAAAATAAGAAATTCACACATTTACATGCAAAAACAACACTATTTATATAGTGTTCACCTTAGTATTATTCAAATATTGTAAATGGAAAGATTCTGGTTATTAAAAACCGATTTTTCGATCATATTACATCATCTGTTATTTTCTTGGTGGCTGTCTTCTCATGGTCTCCTCTTGTATCTGTAGGAATCTATTTTCTCCTTCCAGGTACCTTGTCTTCTTGTAGCAGTGTGCAAAAAGGATTAAGTTTTTATTAACATTTAGACTCCTGAGTGGGTATCGTCGAAGATCCTTCTCATCCAGACATTGTTGTAGCTGTACATTATTTTGACTTCATCACTGAAGCACAATCAGTGTACTATTCAAAGGTGGTGGTGTTGTGACTGTTCCTAAATCTCGTGTTCCCGCCATTGACAAAGGTTCATGTTGCTGTAAAATCTATAGCATTAATTAATAATATGACTGGTGTCCTGACAGAATTTAGGCTGAGAGTCAGATCTGTTTACAACAGAACTCACTAACAGCACGGAAAGGTTCCTAGAAAATCTGACGCTCCGTATCACCTACATTCCTGTTTACTGAAAGCTGAGTCCTCCCACTTACAACAAAGACATAGACATAAAAATATCAGGTTTTTGTAGCCCAAGCTACGCTAGTTTTTCAATATGGGAAAGGTTTCATGTGCTGTTGCTGAGGGAAGCCTAAATCCCGAACCCGAATCTGCTCGCAGGATTTAGTTCCTGAATATACAAACTCTCAAACTTATCATGTTTATCTACAACATACTGGATACGGACGTCGTTTTTCTCGAGTCACAGCTGCAGCATCTACTTGAGAAGGATCCCACTAAAATGAGAAGAAGCTCATTATGTTTGTTGACACAATATCATGAATTTGATTGGGTGGCAGCCATCAAATTATGTCTGGAATCAATCAGCAGCTGGTCTTTGAATGAGTTATTTCCCCAGAAGATACGGATTTGTTAAACTGGATGATAAATATCAACGAGCTGCCGGTCGTCATATTTTAGATGTCCAAGTTATTAGCCTGAATTAGTCCTACAGGCCGCCATTCCTTGCCGCCGATACAGTTGCGGCATTGATTCCAAAATCAATACGACTCGAAATTTTAAGATAGCTAATCTAGAAAACACCAGATCAACTGAGCTTTATAACTGCATAACTGCATTTCTGTATAAATTCTATAAATCAAGGGGTCATAAGAAATCAGGGCATGTTTTTCTTCGTTACGATATCCATAGTTTAGTAGAGTTGCTTCAGCTTTCAGTGCAGTTTGCCTTATGTGCTCTGGGTCTCAAGAAATCTGAATGTTTGGTTATTGTACCTAAATGATGTGGAGACTTTACTGATTTACCAGCATAGTAACACCTACAGGTTTGGAACTTTAAATCTTGTGGGTCTTCTAGAAAAAACCCAAAGGTTCTCAGCTACTCGTCTCGCAAGTCATAAGCTTCCAGATTAAGTTTTTCAAACTAGAGGTGACATAAAGAACCATAACCATGAGGAGCGAGCTTTAAAGTCGAATCATTAAGAGACAACGAGGAAAGAAACAGGAACGCAACGGCAGCTATGCAGCAGGGCCGATAAGCCCTGCACATGAAACCAGGGTCTAAAGGGAAAATGTGATTAATAACTTTAACTGGTCAAAATCTTTTATGTAGAGATGATGAAGTAGTAGACGTAATACAGCAGAGTACAAGTGATTTCATCATTTTATTGTTTTCCACATAATTTTCGTTTCCAACTCTTCAATATGAATAATGATAACCAATTATGATTGTCTTGAGCTAGTTTCAACTCGAACTCAGGCGCATATTTGTAAATATGGCATCGATGAATTAGCATGACACGACTTCCGAAGTTGCAGTCTTGAGAAAAATGTACATTTGATATTGAATGATCAATGGACAAACTAAAAGTCACCTTGAACAAAGACTGACAGGTAAAGGCCGAGTCTGTCCAGAAGCCGTCATTGTGCAATCTAATGCTTCAATTTTTCATGAACACCAGATATCCGGCAGCACTCGTCACTCCACTGAAAATGATATAGATGGACCTGATGTAAGTATTGGGATTCTTAATGATTTAACGGCAGAATAGCTCTTGATTTCCACGCATGTCACGTCATCCCTGCTGGCCATATCCGCCTTTATGGAGCAGTGTGTGCAACTTGTCATCATGCAGTCTTTCCGATGCTAATGCTACGAAGTCCTAATTTATTAACACCTATATTTAAAATGTGCCAATCAAAGTAAGAGACATACGAAGGAAAAGAAAATACTATTGATAGAAGTATCAATAATAATAATAATAATAATAATAATAATAATAATAATAATAATAATAATAATAATAATAATAATAATAAGTAGCAGTTTCAGCTGCATTTACCCTATGCAGTCTCCCTTCTTCTTATAAGCTGCTTTTGTTTTGCAGTCAGACTGTGAGTACTTGTCAAAGTGATCACAGGAAACCCTTGAGAATACTGTTTTTCTTTTTGCTTTTAATTAGTTTAACGTTTCATACGATGTAACTTAGGTCGTAGATGAACGGCAGAAGGGGGGATGGGTTCCACGTGCGTACGGAAAAGTTTCTTTGTCGTAAGAGTCATATTAAAGAGAGAGAGAGAGAGAGAGAGAGAGAGAGAGAGAGAGAGAGAGAGAGAGAGAGAGAGAGAGAGAGAGAGAGCGTTATCCTTATTTAAAAGAGTGAAATGGAGAGATTATTGTATTCTTTAAAATACTATATCATATGAATTTAGTAATTACAGTTATATTATTATTATTTGAAAATATTAATAAACATATTATACATACGTGTACCATAAAAATTCTCTCATCTGAGAGAGAGAGAGAGAGAGAGAGAGAGAGAGAGAGAGAGAGAGAGAGAGAGAGAGAGAGAGATTCTCAAGTGTTCCCTGATGTCCTCTGAAGAATCACTTATTTTAATGAGGTCTTTTTTTGGACACATGCAACATAAATATACCGAAATCACACAAATATAAAAGAATACGTTAACCAAGAAAATCTGTTGATTTAAAGTACTTGTAATAACTGTCATAAAGCTTCGAGTGAAAACTGTTACTTTTGACTGTAGACCAATTCTGCATCCACTATGATTTCCGAGATCCTGGGACTATACTGTCCTCGTCGACTAATATTATATGCTTCCCTCT
The DNA here is from genome assembly GCF_015104395.2 of Macrobrachium nipponense. NCBI lineage: Eukaryota > Metazoa > Arthropoda > Malacostraca > Decapoda > Palaemonidae > Macrobrachium > Macrobrachium nipponense. The sequence continues at coordinate 59,340,338 of NC_061099.1, read as the reverse complement.
TTAAAGAGGCGTCTTTACAGCTTTTATCAAAGTTAATGGCCTCTCATTTTCCACCTTTCTTTAAGGCATGATTGAATCAATGTATTATATGAGCCACTCCCTCTAACCTTGCACTGTAAAAGTATGAACGCGCACCTCTATCAGAATTCCTTAGATCTCCTTTTTGAAAAACTGAACTGAACTCAGTCATGAAAATGTAATCGCATCCAAGGATTAGGCTACTGGGGAGAGAGAGAGAGAGAGAGAGAGAGAGAGAGAGAGAGAGAGAGAGAGAGAGAGAAAACAAAAGGCAAAAACCACAGTAGAATTAAAATAAAATATCTTATAAGACCCGGAAGCAAAAGACCACTTTTCTGCCTGATAACAAAATTTAAAGAGGAAAAACAAAGAAAGAAAAATACGAGACAAAGCTCCACAATAAAAGCAATAAAAAACTACAAGACCTTCGGGCGGATTTATACATGACCCTCATGATGCCCAGGCGGACGTAAAAGGAAATGCAATAACGCCAGACTAGGATATTTCCTATTTAATATAACGGACATAACTACGGTACCTTTCTTCAATCAATATATCTAATAACTGTTATTATGGGCTAATCGCTATGGTGGCTATTATACGTTCGCGATGGAAAAACTGTGGATAGAGAGAAGAAATATACATAACAGTCACTGGAAGACTTGAAAGAATTCTGTCTTAGCGTGTAAGTATGGTATATATATTTATATATATATATATATATATATATATATATAAATATATATATATATATATATATATATATATATATATATATATAATGTATACATATATGAATAAAGGCAAAGGCCACGAAGGAAAGTGAAACGGAGTACACCGAGACCTTTCGACTTTATGTCCTTCACTTAGCAGTCAGCTAAGTAAAGGACATAGAGTTGAAAGGCCTTTGCAGTACTCCTTCGTTTCACTTTCCTTCGTGGCTTTTGCCTTTTGTTATATATTCATCACGTTCCAAACTTTCGTGATTCACTTATACATACAGTGTGTGTGTGTGTGTGTGTGTTGCAGAACGCGCGAATTCCGACAGGGTATAAAATGCTTGTTAGTTCAAGGCACTGAAGAACGGTGGAAAATGTACTTCGTCAACCGACTTCCACAGCGCACCACAGTTCTTAGGAAAGAGACGCTCCTCAAGCTTGTTGGGGTGTCAATCACTTACTTCATTTACCAAAATTCTTGAAAACGATTAACCCTGTAACATCATGCAACCCCTTCTAGTATCAGAAACTCTTTAAAACCAGCATCACTTTCATCAACCTCATCTTCATTCATCTTGTTATCTACGCATCACCTACTCCGAGGTGCTAATACTGAACATGGCGGAAGCTCCTGGGGATGCTGTGTTTAATACCAGCCCCTCGGGGATCACAGAGTTTTATACACCCATTTCTATATCGTGTGGTCGACAAATTACATTAACAAACGATATCTTTGATCCACGAGAGGCTAGCACTAAACATGGCGTCCCATTGAGCCTTCGCCATGTTTACTACTATAGTAGATTCTCATCGACCGTTCAATCTGATGTCTAGGCCAGTCCCTTACGACGCTCCTGATTGGCTGTTGATAAGCCACTCACAGGGACGGAAACCATCAGGCTCTCGAGAGAGTTCACATAGGCAGGATGTATGTTCCACCTCTCCTGAGGGAAGACGTATCCCTCAGGAGAGGTGGAACATACATCCTGCCTGTGTGAACTCTCGAGAGAGACTGAGGGTTTCCGGCCCTGTGACTGGCTTATCAACAGCCAATCAGGAGCCACGTAAGGGACAGGCCTAGACATCAGATGCACGGTTGATGTGCATCTACTATAGCAACTCGGAGGTGACGCGTAGATAACAAGCCAAAATAGCGCCCCTCATTCTCTATCTTACTCCCTTGTCATCGTTTCTCACCATTTATCCTTATACTTTCAGTTTTCTGATTTTCAACTCTTTCAAGGAGGAAGCCAGAATACGCAGACATACAAGAAAACGGAGAAATATCTATAAAAACACACGACAGACAAAAGTCCAACTAAAACTTTAATGGTAAGAGATTTACATAAATTTTTAAGTGAAAACAGGACAGGTTGGGTGATTGTGAAAATTGTTATGCAATATAAAAATGAGCAAGAATTTGAACCACTGATATTCAATTCACTCTACGTAAAGCGGCAAGAAAAAAAAATTCGTCGGCATGTGAAATCAAGGAGTATAAAAAGAAAAATCTTAATTGCAACTTGGACACATGACACAAAAAGCCGTAGAGAAGCAACAATGTCATATAAACACTAAAAATCATATTTGCAACAATATCGCGAAAAAGTCATAAGTGTATCTTAGTTTAACCAGACCACTGACCTGTGTTACGGACGGGTCTTGTTTGTGAATACCTTCAGCATATATTGGTAGGCGTAAAGAAAGAAAGCTTTAAAATAAAATAATTATATTTACAATAACTTAACTTTAAATAATGAAGAAAAATAAATCCTTAGAACGTTTTAAGGTCCATGGGATTCGATGAATGGGAGTTTTGAATTCGTGAAGGTTGGTCAGCGCCATCGAAGTCCGTTGACTAAGGTATCCATACTAGAGCTCTGAAGAAATCCATCGTCGACTAGCAATTAGAGACTAAGCAGATGTTTGGCTGATGAATACGGAGGTCGCTATCCGCAACTGAAGTCGAGTTCAGACAATCTCTTCTAAGTTACCCCAAGGTTTTGACGGGGGGGAAAAGCAAATCGTATTTCGGTAGACAATACGTTTTCACTAGGGCATAAGTAAATTACCCTGTGTGCTGGCCAGCATTCTCTAGACTGCGAAACTCCAAGACTTCCCTGAAGTCGTACTTGCCATAAACTGTTCCTGAGCAATCCAGTAACATTTAAATAAAAGACCATCCAACAGGTCCATCAAAGACTATCCAACAAGTCCTCCAGTATCGAGGTCCGTTACTATCTTGCAGTCGTGTCCAAGGCTTTTTCCCAGCGGGTTCAGGGTTACACCACTCGAACTCACCTCACGTAGTGGGAGAAACAAATATAAATAACAGTCCTTCAACTATTCAATTACCACTAGAACAACCCATTTGCGTTCTGCAACACAACAACTTAACAATAATATAAAGATAAATACATATTTCCGTAACACCTCCCACCAAAAGAAAAGTTTTACAGGTAAAACTTACACATACCACTGTTCACACAAGTACAAAGCCTCGAGACAGTGCATCTGCAACCTGGTTGTCCACACCTTTGATATGCTTTATTTCTAGCTCGTAATCTTGCAACATCAGGCTCCATCGTGTAAGCCTTTTATTTTTTCAGCTCTTAGTGGATTCGGCCGGTAAGGATGCTGTCTAATAAGGGTTGTATCAGTCAGTTCAACATCATGTTCAATTAAATGAGTAAGACCTGGTTCATCCCTTACTACTTTAGGATACTTTGAAATTATTCTTTTTACATCTTTTGTCTGAAAGGGACCCAAATTATAATAATCATCAAATGAACTGAACATGTAGGAATTACTAGCCTGTTCAGCAGTTTATTGTTAATATCCTTCGAAGGACATTCTACATTAATATTACGTTTTACATTAATATTACAAACTGAAGTCTGTGCATTTCTATATTTTTTAAGTAGATTAATATGAACCCATCTAGCTTTCTTTATTTTACCGTCACACTGTAAAAGGTAATTAACATCTCCCTTTTTATCCAGGACCTTATAAGGACCACTAAACTTATACTTAAGTGAACTTCCCTCCTTCGGAAAAAGAGCTAATACTAAATCGCCTTTCTCAAAGACCCGAGACTTTGCTTTCCTGTCGTAAACTATTTTATTTTTCTGATGAGCACTTGCCTGGTTTTCTCTAGCTAAATCCCAAGCTCTAAATAACTTAGTTTTAAAATTATCAATTTTGTCTGCAACATTAACTTCTGTTTTCTCATCATCCCAAGTTTCTCTCAAAACCTCTACAGGACCCCTCACTTTATGTCCAAACACCAAATCAAAAGGCGAAAGACCTAATGTTTCACTTGGTGCTTGTCTCAAAGCAAACAAAGCATAGGGCAACATGACATCCCAAAGGTTATCTTCACCACTACATAACTTCCTAAGAATGTGTTTCAAGGTCTGGTGGAATCTTTCAATGACACCCTGACTTTCGGGATGATAAGGGGTAGAGGTAATGTGCTTTATACCGAAGTTTCTCATCTGGTCTTTGAAAAACTTGCCTGTAATATTGCTCCCATTGTCAGACTGAAGTGTTTTAGGCAACCCAAATCTAGTAAAATATGCGATGAGATGTTGCACTACTGCCTTAGCTTTAGCGTTCCGAATGGGAATTGCTTCTGGGTATCGTGACATTCTATCAATAATTGAGAGCATATAGCAGTTTCCCCTCCTACTTCTCGGTAAGGGTCCCACAATATCTATTACTATGTGCTCAAACGGCTCTCCAGTAACCGGGATATTAATTAAAGGTGCTTTAGGAATTGGTTTGTTAAGTTTCCCTGCCATCTGACACTCGTGACAGGAATTTACGAAGTTCTTCACATCCCTCCTCAACGATGGCCAATAGAATGAGTCATAAATTTTCTTAAAAGTCTTGTTTACGCCTAAGTGACCGCTCATTATATTGTCGTGAGCCAAACTTATTATTTTCGGTCTTAATTTAAAAGGAATTACTACCTGGTCAATTACTTCATTACTATTAGCGAAAATCGGTCGTGACAATCTATGTAACAAGTTATTCTTCAAAATGAACTTTTCCTTAACATAATCATTTCCTGAGCCTTCTTCACATTTCTCAAAGATATGTTTTAAACTTACATCATCCCTCTGAGCTCTAATTAAGTCATCTCTTTGTAAAGATATTTCTAGAGGTACGCTAATTAATGAGCTATCAACATTGCTACCTAGATCTAAATCATAATTATCAGAATCAGTAACAAATCCAGATCTAGTTACGACTGCTACTTCAACTTCAGGTGTAGGAGTTTTCATTACAATAGGATTCACAAGGCAACTTTCTTTTCCTAAATCATTTCCTAATAGGATATCAACCCCTTTGACAGGTAATGTATCTGCCACCGCGACCTTAACTAGACCCGTAACGTAATCGGTGTCTAAATAAATGGTTTGCAAAGGGCAAGCAATACAAGCATCAGGAAACCCCCCAATCAAGACAAACTCATCCCCAGCAACCGGATCATCAGGTAGGGAAGACTTGAGGACAACTGATATGGCCGCACCCGTATCCCTTAATACTGTAACTGGTTTCCTAATACCGGATTCACTTACAGCTAAACTACCTTTAGATAAGTAATTACCAAAGCTTTTAATAGTATTTTTCCATTCATCCAACTGAAGTACGGAGTCACTTCCTGAACTAACTAAATTAACCGGTTTCTTTTGTGTGGCCAAATAAGTTTTATGCTTTGAAGCAGTCTTTTATAATGTGACCTTTCTTTTCACAAAAAAAAACATTTCATGTCACTTAGATGCTTGGTAGTTTTCAATTGAGAGTTGCGTACAGGTTCCCCGCTTAATTGACGGTACCCTTTAGTTTCAAAAGTTTTAGGATGTATTTTCTTATCCTGCCCTTCTTTACTAAATTGATGGGTCAAAGAAAACTCATCTGCTAATTCAGCTATCCTTGTGAACTTGTTTACCTGACACTCTTCAATATATAATTTCATCTCTGCTGGAATGTTATTTTTAAAATCCTCTGTCAAGATTAGCTCCTTTAGGTCCTCTAACGTACTTACTTCCATGGAATTAAACCACTCATTAAAATACTGTTGTTTGCACCTAGCAAACTCCATGAACGTCATGCTACTATTTTTTCTAAAATGCCTAAATTTTAATCGATAGGCCTCTGGTACTTGCTTATAGGCTTTCAGTATAATTTTCTTTACTGTCTCGTAATTAGCACACTGTTCATCTGAAAGACAAGAATAAATTTCTTGGGCTTTACCTGTGAGAACAGACTGCAACAACAAACAATAATACTCTTTAGGACACTCTACCTGTTTCATGAGCTTTTCAAAGGACTGGAAATATTTTGATACCTCACTTTCATTGAATTTTGGAACCAACTTGAGTACCGTTGTCCACCCAAACCTATCTGTCTCCACAATGGAAGTCCCCTCCAGCCCTAAAGAACTAGGAGAACTTAATTTAATTTTTTGTAGTTCATACTGTCTTAAGTTTTTCCTCTCCTCTGCTTCTAATTCTAATTTCCTAGCTTCAGCTCTTTCGTGCCTTTCATCTCGCTCCGCAGCTTGTTGACCTTTAACAAACTCCCTTAACTCACCTCCCTCATAGCCTAACTCCTGCCCCAAAGCCACCAATTCTTTGAGCCTATCACACATCGTCCACCAATAAACTGAAGGATCCTGGCAAGGTCGCCAATTAATGTTACGGGCGGGTCTTGTTTGTGACTGATTCCAGGCTCTTACGCCCTTTAACATTAAATAATAAAAAAAAATTAAATATAAATACTTATAGGAATACCTTCAGCATATATTGGTAGGCGTAAAGAAAGAAAGCTTTAAAATAAAATAATTATATTTACAATAACTTAACTTTAAATAATGAAGAAAAATAAATCCTTAGAACGTTTTAAGGTCCATGGGATTCGATGAATGGGAGTTTTGAATTCGTGAAGGTTGGTCAGCGCCATCGAAGTCCGTTGACTAAGGTATCCATACTAGAGCTCTGAAGAAATCCATCGTTGACTAGCAATTAGAGACTAAGCAGATGTTTGGCTGATGAATATGGAGGTCGCTATCCGCAACTGAAGTCGAGTTCAGACAATCTCTTCTAAGTTACCCCAAGGTTTTGACGGGGGGGAAAAGCAAATCGTATTTCGGTAGACAATATGTTTTCACTAGAGCATAAGTAAATTACCGTGTGTGCTGGCCAGCATTCTCTAGACTGCGAAACTCCAAGACTTCCCTGAAGTCGTACTTGCCATATACTGTTCCTGAGCAATCCAGTAACATTTAAATAAAAGACCATCCAACAGGTCCATCAAAGACTATCCAACAAGTCCTCCAGTATCGAGGTCCGTTACTATCTCGCAGTCGTGTCCAAGGCTTTTTCCCAGCGGGTTCAGGGTTACACCACTCGAACTCACCTCACATAGTGGGAGAAACAAATATAAATAACAGCCCTTCAACTATTCAATTACCACTAGAACAACCCATTTGCGTTCTGCACCACAACAACTTAACAATAATATAAAGATAAATACATATTTCCGTAACAACCTGATTAATAGCTCTCTTAGGGATTAAAAAATCTCAGTGCAACAATAAAAGACAAAAACTTGTCGAAAAACACTAATGAAATGAGGAAACAAAAATCATACGATCCTCAGAGAATACAATAAAAATACAAAACGCCAAAAGGTGCAAAGACTAAGTAAATGAACCCGACTACACATGGGGACGAACATTGATTAATTGATATCATGACTCACTTACATAATCTCAAAATCAGTTCAATTCTCAGTGAAAAGCTTTCAAAAATTTTTAATTCCGAATCCTTCTCAATTTCCCATCTCAAATATATATATATATATATATATATATATATATATATATATTATATATATATACACGTATTATATATATATATATAATATATAAATATATATATATATATATATAGTATATATATATATATATATATATATTATATATATATATATAGATATATATATGTATGCTTAAAAAATCACAGTAGATGCCGTGCACTTCATAATAATTTTCCTCTGGGATTCGCATTATATATATATATAATATATATATATATATATATATATATATATATAGATATATATAATATCTATATACAGATATATATTATATATACATATACTGTCACGAAGAGTTCCAAATACCTGGTTATTACACTTACCAGTCACAGAATTCAAAGTTACCTCACTACAGCCAGATCCTTGAACTCTCGTAACATATAAAATACGACTGAGTCCTCTAAAAGCAACAGTGATCCCTTAAAAAGCTTATTAATCATGTAAGGCCTCACCATTTAAATACACTTAAGTATATAAAATATGTGTGATATCAGACTAAGTTTATCAAAACAATTGTGAGGTATTTATACAGGCTTAAATTAAAGGGCATCACTCCATCACACAACTCCAAGTGTCTCCCTGGTCTCGAGTCACTCCTGCAAAACTGGAGGTACAAAACATCTGTCTCTCTACCTTAAGCACACAGATAATCCTACCACTGGTGGTCAGTAAATGAAACACTGTTATAAGAATTTTATATACGAACATTTATTTTTAAACTCAAAATTTATAAGCAGAATTCACGATCTTATATGGAAGAGACTTTACTAATACTTGAAAATAACAAAATTTTTAATTAATTCTTGAATTAAATTATTACCCAAAATTAAATCGCAAAAATACTAATTTATCAAGAAATTAAATTAACCAAGCAAAATTTAACTATTAAGAAACACTTAGAATTTGAAAAGAAAATCTAAGTAAATGAAAATTAAATCACCACCACAATTGTTAAAATGCGAAATTAAATCATGTACGCAATATTAAATTACCACAATATAAGATGTGAAAAAATAAGATCGCAAACCATGCTAAATTATTTTAAAAAATAAATTAAACCATTTATATGACAAAATGTAACACAGAAATCAATAGTCTGAATACAGCATCTTCAAACTTCAAGAAACGTATGTAACCATGGTCAAAATACAAAATTTACTTTATCTTGTACCTTGCAGCTTCAAAATTTATCAAGCACCTGACAGGACCGTTACAAAACACACAGTTGTAACATCTATATAGAATTGAAAATCAATTTAACAAACACTGAAGAGTAACCATTATAAAAGCTTTAAGTTACGTTGCAAGTTTAAAACTTAAAAAAATGAGAGAAAGGAGATTCTATAATTAATGTTGCACGCACAGTATTAATTACACAGTCTCCGAATGAAAAGAATTTCTCTTTCCAGTCAGAAGCAGGACGCTCAGAGCATTCTAGAAAAAGAACTTCCGTTTCTACGGTTATTAAGAACCATTTTGTGGAGAAGATACTCTGCAACCTCACGAAACATGGCACAATTACCACGTGCTTTGTGAAATATTTCTCTCAGTAATTCACCGAAGGCGTAAGTGACTTCAGGAAAAAATCGCTTTGGACAAAGCCTTAACGCGTTCGATACAACCAGCACGTGGCTAATCATGATTGGCATGTTTACAAAAAAGACGAAGACCAAAGTTGGTTTCCAGAACTGAGCAGCCCATTGTTATCCTGACCTGTCAATACATTATCTTTTAAGATGACAGTTAAGTAAAAACAAAGAGTTCGATATCACAAGTACACAACACATGTTGCTGGGAGACAAAATGCGTGAATATAACATTACACTATCCTTTAGTAATTCTAAATTATGCTTATTGTGAAATCTAACGCATTATACACATCATGCTTTAATAATTATCACCATTACACAAAATACATGATAACTCGAATACTAATCACAACAATACTGGGTAATATCAGGAAAATATATGTACATATATGTATTTAGATATATATATATGCGGTGAATATACTATATATATAGTATATATATATTATATTATATATATATATATTATATTATATATATATATATATATAATGTGTGTGTGTATTTCCATTTTGTCAATGTAAAACCAAACCGCTAAGATTGTTATCACGGCTTTTAATGTACTTTCGTTTCCCTCTTTCGATATACGTTACTATAACAATCTGGCGGTACGAACAGTTCATTCATTTTCCTCATTTGATGCTTACATAAAATAGGGGACTTCTTATTGACATCAGACCGGATAATAAAAATGCAAATCAATACACTATCGAAATTACACACACACAGTTGCTAAGAACCATAGTTTGTTAGGTGCTTGGATGGGGACGCGCAGCGCCTTGAATGAGGGATACGATTTCAGTCTTCACTAAATAAAAAACGTATAGATCTCTGAATAGTCGCCACCTTCTAAAAAAAGTTGAATAATATCTCAGGGAAAAACAGGAATACATCGTTAAATATAGATGCAGATCTAAGGCTTGGTGAGACAGTTCTATAAATTAAGTATCTAATATAGCATGCTATTGATTTGGTTAGTAGTTGCATTGGCAAACAGTTCTTTGACAATTCATTACTCGAAATATTTCAACCAATTACGTACTGACATGATACTTGACCAGACCTTGGCACATCAGAAGGCACCACAAGGATAAAGCTAAGACTGTTAACTAAATATGTTATTTAGTAACCTGCTACTCAGTCAGTATGGTGTCTATGGCTGAGCCTCTTCCTGCTGGAATAAGAGAACACCGACAAAAGACGGACCACAAATTAACAGAGAGCATTGGGACTTCGCTAGAGGCTAGGAGCGACAAAGTTGATGACATCCCAATCAGCATCCTGATGACTACGACAGTGATCCAATAAAGATACACTTTTGACATGTACGGTGATTTCACCGATCTGGTACTATGCCGTTAGTTCTTGATCCTGCGCGGCTTTCAATTTCCTTAGAGGTATTCCTTTCCTGAGTCCGGATCTAATAGCTATTGTCACGATTGGTAGGACCAAGAAAAGAGTTTAGGGCCCATGACTACCTCCATATTTCCTCCATCTTTCAGGTCCCCTGAATGAGTTTGCATATGGGTGTTCTGCCAGCTGCCCGAATAGCAGAAGACGTTTATGATACCTGCGTCGTGTATTGGCATTCATGCAGTATCATGAAACGAGGAGAAAGTGGTACATGCTGAATGTGAGTTTATTGGTCTCGAAATCGGAGTACGAACCTATGATGACCAAAGAAAAAGTATGATTAGACAAGACATGCATATGAAATTAATGTATTTTCACTGTTGTTGGTAGTCTGTTATTCTCTGGTAAACGCCATTTCATTAATTTCGAAACATTTATGAAAGAGACCTCCAATATTACAAGAAAACAGTATGTTTTTCTGTGTGCAATATTAAGGAATGAAAAAAAAAAAAACTTCTGAAAAGCACTACGATCCATGTCGTAACAAAATACGCATATCCATAGTGCAGGGGAATCTAGATGTTAAGTGATATGATTTCAAATTTTGTTAATTTGGCAGAGACTTGAGTGTAGTTTTACCAAGTAGGTTAATAATAATAATAATAATAATAATAATAATAATAATAATAATAATAATAATAATAATAATAATAATAAATACAATACTTTCTCGAGTCTCCATATTGTCGACTTTTCAGTATTGCTTAGACTGGCAAGCAACGTGCCCATGGACATGTCAAAAACAGTTGATTCACGGGACAGTTATTATTCTGCATGAGTAATACATAGCGTCGAGTGGCACCCCGCTGGCACTACTGGTATAAAACACCGTGGGACTCCCACCTTTCCCTCAAACTAAAACTCGCTTCCATTTCCCACTCATCACTCTCCAACTAGGCTGAGTCTCACAACTATAAAGCTTTCTCTCCTACTAATGGCTACCGTAAGGTTCAAAGGGGTTGCAATCCTGCCTGTCACCCTCTTTCATTTCAACAACTAACCGCCAAAAGCACTGTTATTGTATTTTTTACAGATAATCCAGTTACGGGCTGCTCCAGGAGCAAGAGCCCGTGCCAGCACAAGGCTGGCTTTATCTTAAACAACAACAACCAACAGCGTCAGTCCAACTCCAACCTTCGCCTGGAAGATGACCAGCAGAGCCAGAGTCGAAACGTAGAGTCGAAACTTAGCGAGCAAATTAAGAAGAGAGGAGAGATGAGAGAGAATGAGAGGGATCGACGAGAGAGAGAGAATGATGGAGGACGGAGAGGGGGGGATGGGGGGATTAGAGAGAAGATGTGAGGAGAGAGAGATAAAATTGATGTATACCTATATAATACTCATGGAGAATAATAACTGCCCCTTGAATCTTCCCTTTTTGACATTTCCTCCATTGGCACACTGCTTGCCAGTCTAAGCAATACTGAAAAGTCAACAAAACGGAAACTCGAGAAAGTCTTATATAAGATTAACGCAGCAGAATCAGCCATAATTTTCAAAAGAAATTGTTTGAAAGAAGGTCTATCTCCCAATAATAATAATAATAATAATAATAATAATAATAATAATAATAATAATAATAATAATAATAATAATAGAAATAAGAAGGATATGGGATATGCCAGTGGAAATCGTACCCATAATCATAGGAACACTAGGCACGATCCCAAGATCCCTGAAAAGGAATCTAGAAAAACTAGAGGCTGAAGTAGCTCCAGGACTCATGCAGAAGAGTGTGATCCTAGAAACGGCACACATAGTAAGAAAAGTGATGGACTCTTAAGGAGGCAGGATGCAACCCGGAACCCCACACTATAAATACCACCCAGTCGAATTGGAGGACTGTGATAGAGGAAAAAAAAAAAATAATAATAATAATACGAATCTCAATTTGAGTAACAAGTGCTGATCGACGGAGAAAGAGGATTCCCGAATAACAACGAAGCCATCTAAATAATGACCTTCACGGCAAGAATATCTTTTCCCGTAGGAATAAGAATAACTTCTTTTCTGTGAAAGCCGAACGCGACTTTGCCCAGAGGATGTGAGTCGTTTTTATGCTAAGATTTCATGTAAATGACGTTATGGCCTTATCATAACAAACTTAGGATTCAAGAGGGTTATCCTTGTTTTCATACACCACCGTAGCATCTGAGGCCAACGTGAAGGAGAACCGAAATGAATAAATTCATAGAAACAAACTAAAACATATAAATAAAAAAAAAAAACATTTTTAAAAGCAAATCCAAACTGTTCAATATTAAAAATGAATTTACTCTTTTAAAATCCCGAAATGGAAAGATCTGTCCGAGAGAAGAGCTTAACGAAATGCAAACGTCGAAAGTAAGAATTAGGGTGCTTCCATTTACAGTAAAACATCTCATAAACACACCTCGATAGCTAATTACACACACATCACGAGCAGGTTTACCACTACCTAACAATTTATTAGTAGTCCTAAACAATGATTTTTATTCATTTATTTATTCATTTATTTATTTATTATCTAAGACTGGATATAGATTCGATCTCCACTTACTGTCTTTGAGTTGTTTTCAAACTTTTCGGATGGGATAAGTTGCCGATGTGCATACTCTATGGCATATTTTACTCTTAGCTTTACAGTTCACCGAATGATGCTAAAAAACTTAGCTGCCAAATCTTTGCCATTAATAGCCATTTCTCTACCTTTCATGTAGAACAAAAGAATAAGTTAAATTTTGTTCCAAACATAGACAAGATGTGAAACCACAAATGAAGTTTGAATTCACAAATGAAGTTTGAATTGGTTATACGATTCTTACCATTTTTCCGTGTGTGCTAGAAATGACCGGATTTTTAAATTTGCATAAGAATTAACAAGAACGCTGATACTCGTGATCTCCCTAGTAAAATTATTCAACCAAAACACACTAATCTATTATAATGAATATGAATGTGAAACTCTGGATGCATTAGGCGATGTACAGTTATAGAAAGGTAACAATCTCCTTGACACGGCTATCTTCCTGAAAATCCTAAATAACGAGAGCGTTTTATAAATGGTGCTCGTAAACTCTGCGAGTATGAGGAAGCTGTAACTGGATGGCAAAGGTACTAGTCACCGCTACTTTGCGCCTTGATTCACTGTCACAGCTGACGTCAGTGGCAACTTGCAGCTGACATTACGTATCAGGAAGTTTGTAAGCTGTTAGAATGTCTTACTAGGACAATGCTGGAACAGGAAGATTCTCCATTACAACAGTGCACTTAGACATAAGAATGACACGCACATGTGTGTATATTTTTTCTGGTGATTAGCAATTTATTTCTCGATATAATGTGGTTCGGATCCCACAATAAGCTGTAGCTCCTTTTTGCTAGCTAACGAATTGGTTCCTAGCCACAAAAAAATATGTAATCATTCGGGCCAGCCCTAGGAGAGTTGTTAATCAGCTCAGTGGTCTGGTTAAACTAAGATATGCTTAACTTTAACTATTTGTTGTTAGGAAATCTTTATTTCAAAGCTTTCTGTTTTTAGAGCTTGGAATTATACCTAATGCTGGTAATAACTAGACGCTCTTCGTAAGAATTTATTCGTTTATTGTTGCAATATTTTCGCTTTCTGGATGCTATTAGCATCACGCGATTTTCATCTTGTAACTCTTGAGTTAGTGCGTGCTACATTGCTCTCAGTTTCGGTGGCATTCATTCTCTGTAGTTACGTTCTCAAACTACCCAACACATGAAATCGAGTTACCCGCTTGAAGACATCAGCTTGCAACTTTCCCTACTGTGTGTATGTATATATATATATATATATATATATATATATATATATATATATATATATATATATATAGATATATATATATATATATATATATATTGTTACAGATTCTCGTTTTCGGTGTCTGAAAAACTGTGGAAGTGAATTTCTGGCACTCCTAAAAAGGCTTGCAAAAGAATGAAACAATAACAATCTATGGCTGAAGGCTGGTATCAATGGAGGGAAAAATTATACAGAACTCTTAGAGATTTAGTTAACTGAACTTTATTTACATTAAATTACGTGAATAAGCAATTTACACCTTAGGGGTGACAGGGACTCGAATGGGTCCAGAAATTAAACGAAAGGTGGTTGATTGCAGGTCAACTGTGACACGTGGCTGGGAAATGATCCAGGCACAGGAATAAGGTTTGCTCACAGTGGGTTGCTGAATAGTCCTGGTGCTGCTTCCAAGGGATTCCAAATTTCCTCTCACAACTGGGCAAGATATTTGCATCTGCAAAGAGATTGCATTCTATGATCAGTACTAAGGCGATAGATACGTGGGGAACGTTAAACACTCTTCTCCTATATTATTTCACATCAAAGTTTATTCACAGGGACATAGAATGACTGGGAGCTCATACAGAAAGGGATATGGCATTGTTGAATTAGGTAGGGAATGTTTAGAAACAACGTTTCTTCCTGATGTTGCAGATGCTAGTCTAGGTGGGAATATCTTAATTAGATTTAATATCACTACTAGCATCACAAAGAGAATTATTTATAGCATCGATGGTAGTGATGGGGAACCATATTACGGCAACCAAAAATAGGGACTGCGATACTGAGCCAATAGGGGGAAAATCACCATGGAAAGAATGAAGTGGAAGTACAGACAAGAGGTAAAAATGGTAATTGACTGCACTCGAAATTACTCCATTACAATACCTGGGCATCCATGGTCTTGTTTACTTCCGAATTACTGATCAAGGGATAGCACTAAGGACAGTCAGTGAACATGTGGGAGGTCCCCTGAGAGGGAGGAAGAATGACGGGTGAGAGAAGTGAACACAGAGGCAGCTCGGGATGTTCTCAGATCAATCATTGGTTGTCCCCTGGTTTTATAACCTCGCTTATGCTCTCTCTTCCCAACATGCTCTGCTCAATGTTGTCCACCTTCTCCTTTTCCCAATAAGCCCCACCCGAAGTCTGAATCACGGGGCACTGCTGCATTCCTATGGGGATCAATTTCAAAGGCAGCCAATTAGAAAAGGCAAGAGAGATTCAAAGTGAACTGAGGCTGGTGAGAGGGGAGCAACTGAAAAATGTATGAATTTCCTTCTAAAATTAGTTATTTTGCCTTGGTCCTGGCTTAAATCCTGAACGTAATATATATATATATATATATATATATATATATATATATATATCATATATATATATATATATATATATATAATATATATATATATATGTATATGTGTGTGTGTGTGTGTGTGTGTGTGGTGTGTGTGTTGTGCCTTTTAACCTTAAGCTGCTTCTGACTAATAAGGAGTGACTCCTGAGAAAAGTGAGACAACAATCGATGCCCTATTCTCACATTCAACAGCAGAATCATGGATAGGTCCTGGTGAAGAAAAATCGACACCACCTCCAAATAATAAGCGAAATGACAAAAGAATGAATGTAGGTGTGAAGTTATGGGATTCAAAAAAAGGGGCATGAATGTGGTTGGGGTGTCTGATGTTTGCTGACAATACAGCTTCTGTTGGAAATAGTGAATAGTACCTGCCAAAACTGGCGAAATAGTTTGCAATAATAGAGATAAATTAAAGTTGCAAGCTGATGTCCTCATGTGAGTAACTCGATTCCAGGTGTTGTGTAGTTTGAGAACGTAACTACAGAGTATGAATGCCACCGAAACTCTGAGAGCAATGTAGCACGCACTAACCCGAGAGTTACAAGATGAAAATCGCGTGATGCTAATAGCATCCAAGAAAGCGAAAAATATTCCAACAATAAAAAATAAATTCTTACGAAGAGCGTCTAGTTATTACCAGCGTTAGGTATAATTCCAAGCTCTAAAAACAGAAAGCTTTGAAATAAAGATTTCCTACCATCAAATAGTTAAAGTTGAGCATATCTTAGTTTAACCAGACCACTGAGCTCATTAACAGCGCTCCTAGGGCTGGCTCGAAGGATTACATATTTTATGCAGCTAGGAACCAATTCGTTACCTAGCAAACGGGACCTACAGCTTATTATGTCGAGAAATTAATTTGTAATCACCAGAAACAAATTCCTCTGATTCCACGTTGGCAGAGCGGGGAATCGAACTCGGAACTACCGAATCAGTAGGCGAGCACGTAAACCATTCGTCCAACGAAGTACTCCAACAAATAGTAATCCTCACTAAACGTGCGTCCTATCACTTGCTCAGCCACACAAAGAGATTTAAAAATCCTGCAAAAATGAAATCTTCTGCCTCTAAAGTCTGACAGGCCTAGGCCGCACTCCAGACTGGCGGCCTCTAAAGGTGTTGAGAGAGAGAGAGAGAGAGAGAGAGAGAGAGAATAATTAATGAACAAGAACTGTATTTATGTGCAGGCAGCCTTAGCGAACGGCCAGCGCAAACCATCCCTGAGGCAACCAACCAAGGATTATTCTAGCAACTGGCATTTTGAGGGGAGGGGGAAAAGGGAAGTGGAGAAGCAAAAGGGGGGTGGAGAGAGAGAGAGAGAGTCAACATTGAAAATTAAAGCTACATTGATTGCTTTAAGCTTATTGTAGGTTGCCGGCACTCTATTCTCTTCTATCTGAGGGAAGCTGATAGCAATAGGTGTGTTGGGGGGGGGGGGGGGGGGGTTTGGATGGAAAGGATGGGGGAAACGAGGTGGGGGTTGGGCTTCACCTTTGCTCTGAAGTTTCATAATTTCCCCAGACAGACGGACAAACAGAGAGAGAGAGAAGAGAGAGAGAGAGAGAAACAATTCGCTTACTCGATTTTTACTGAATGGCAATATATCCTGTCCACCATTTTGCTCCAGTGATTTACATTACACATCAACTAAGTGGTGAACCGACTTAAATAAAAAAAATAATCACTGAATAATTATACAAACATTACACCAGATTACACATACATACATTTATAAACGTATGTAACTTAATAAAGCTACATACACATACAATGAGAGAGAGAGAGAGAGAGAGAGAGAGAGTAACGACTCCCATATGCAAATTTCTTCCCAATCTCCGAAATCTGAAGGCGTCCCAAAACGAGCGCTGACGAAGGAGAGGACGCTGACAGGGCGACGTCGAAAGGTAAAATGATAATATGGAAGTAAAATTCTCAGCGCTCGTCGATACAATATGAACTGTGTCGAAAGCCAGGGAACTTCTCACTTCCTCTGGATGTTCTTGTCACATGAATTTTTAATCATGTGTGTCTCCTCCCCCTCCACATTAACCCCTCCTTTCGAACAACCCCTCTTGCCCCTCATATCTCTACTCCCTCCTTTTACCTCACATCCTCAGTCGGACTTACTCCACTTTATCACCTCCGGTTTTATCTTACTAGTTATCCAGCTTCTCTCACTCTCTCTCCCTCTCACACCCTCTCCACACACATACGTACGTACGTACATACTCACACACACACACACACACACACACGTATCTATCTATTCTTCTCTCTACCTCTCTCTCATATATATATATATATATATATATATATATATATATATATATATATATATATATATATATATATATATATGAATAGGATTTACTCCTTGAAAGGGCGATAAATATATATGTATATATAAATGTGTGTATACATACATACATACATACTTGGATAAGAACTAGTAGATAAGAGTTAATTTGTGGAAGATAAAGGACATAATAGTTAGTCTCGAAATTCAGCGCGCCGGCCTCTTGCGTCATGCGACGTTGAATGCTATTTTATATACTTCTTGGGCTGTGTAGTGACAACCGTATCCTAAAAGTGTGGAAAAAGTCGAGTAGCTTAGTGTGCTCTGTGGTTAGTACAGCTACACTTTATACGTCTCCATATACATACAATACATACATACATACATATATATATATATATATATATATATATATATATATATATATATATATATATGGTAATATATATATATAGATATATACATATATACAGTATATAGAATCACATCCAACGCCGCCTGACGCAAAGGGCCTGCGCTGAATTCCGACAAAATAACTATATTGTCCTTTATCTTCCACTAATTAAAAAAGCATCATCTTGGTATGCCGAGTCTGTAGAATTTCTATTGTTACTCTAATCGAAGCCCTTCCGTCCAAGTAACACCACATTTTCATTATAAGAGTATGAGAAGTGCAAACGGCAAAGGTGACATGGCATTCCCTTGTAGCACCCCGCTATTTACTGCAAAATCTTTGAACAATAGCCTATCAGCTTTAACTTGA
Source organism: Macrobrachium nipponense (assembly GCF_015104395.2). Lineage (NCBI taxonomy): Eukaryota > Metazoa > Arthropoda > Malacostraca > Decapoda > Palaemonidae > Macrobrachium > Macrobrachium nipponense. The sequence continues at coordinate 59,321,481 of NC_061099.1, read as the reverse complement.
CACTTGCTCCGTTTATATAATTATATATATATATATATATATATATATATATATATATATATATATATATATATAGAATTATATAAACGGAGCAAGTGTCAAGTTAAAGCTGATAGGCTATTGTTCAAAGATTTTGCAGTAAATAGCGGGGTGCTACAAGGGAATGCCATGTCACCTTTGCCGTTTGCACTTCTCATACTCTTATAATGAAAATGTGGTGTTACTTGGACGAAAGGGCTTCGATTAGAGTAACAATAGAAATTCTACAGACTCGGCATACCAAGATGATGCTTTTTTAATTAGTGAAATCTCACAATGTTAACAAAGCTCCCTTAATGGAATGTACCATG
>NC_061099.1:59311131-59316131 GCF_015104395.2 Macrobrachium nipponense | reverse complement strand
GCATAAGCAACTATTGCATTTGCAGATCCGTGCATTTTCTGTATTTTCCATTTACCATTATATTTAAGTTTTTAATTCCGCTAGTTGTTCCTGTTTCATTGCCAATGTATTGTTTACAAGTGGATGATAATGATTTAGGCTATTATATCATTCATATTATTTCTCTAATAACTTTAAGTGCTAGTCAAACTCTTCTGAAGAAATAACGCAGCATGGAAGATGCGTTATCCTTCATTATGTTTTGAACATAATGTAAAGTGGCTACGCCATGGCCATGGCCATAGCCTTTTAGAATTTTTAATTCCATTATTCCAAAGGACTGGGCATCTTGGCAATTTCTTCCATAACTGTTCATTTTGAGTTATATAACAGAGGTTCATTTCTATGTAAATCCCTTGTATATCCTTCTTTGATGGGCATATTTTGGTAATTACTGAAGTGTCTAACGATATTTTCATATTCAGAATCACTAAGACAAACTGGAATATGTGTGCCAGATTGGAACAGTAAAGTAAGGCAGTATTCTAAAAATCGAAGGTGTTTATACAAAACGATATGTGATCCGATCACTCTTACAGGATGTTCGTTTTTGAACTGGTACATTATATTGAAGAGTGATTTAAATGGCTGTCATTAATTTAGGCAATTGGGAGTTACTTCACTATTGTCAAATTCTAGCGCTTAGGAGGAACTGCGTTGTTGTTTGAAATCAGTGGATGGTCAGGCACAAGAATAAGTAGGAAAGATCGATTGCGGGTGTTTAATATTATGCTGCGAAATTAATGTTAGGAAGACGATTGCCTTGGACGTGAGAGCTTTGGCACTTGAAACGAAAGCTGGACAAATCTTCCAGAAATACAAACTCAATCAAACTTGATCCAGCGCCACTTTTGCCCTCTTCCTAAGGGTCTAGAGATCTGTGGCTATAAAACTATACCATTTGTATTACATAATTTGCAGGTTCACTCACAAGAGATACATAGAAAGATATATATATATATATATATATATATATATATATATATATATATATATATATATATATAAAGTGAATTTTTATCACATCACCGTGATTTCATATACATACATCGAGCTACAAATGTCCTTTAATATCCCATTCGCCCTACCTTGGAATTAATATATTTTCATATGCTAACCGAAGGGGAATTATTTAGTTGATAATAATTTCGTCCTCTCGTGGGTTCGAACCAGCGTACAGCGGAACAGAGGAGAAATCAGGACTCCAGTGACATTATCGACTCGGCCATTATAAACAAATAAAAAATTCCCCTTCGGGTAACATATATGAAAATATATTAATTCCGAGGTAGAGCGAATTGGATAATAAACGCATCTGTATTTTCGTTATATATATATATATATATATATATATATATATATATATATATATATATATATACTATAATATATATGTGTGTGTGTGTGTGTTTGTGTTTATGCACAGCACACAATTCAGATACTGATCATAATTATGCATAAGCAATCACTGGTATCTAGGAACACTGGGTACATATAATGCAGATATAGGCATAGGGTTTCGTAAAAACGCGCAAGAATGAGCACGCCTACACACATTTGGTGAGTATACCTGTCCTGCGCACACAGTCCTGCGTAGGGCACCTTTGCCAATACTAAACCATCACTATTTGGCTTCGGCGGCTCATTCTTCTTCATCACGCATTCCATTCAAGCCGACCCACCGGCTTCCCTTCCTCTCGCGTCTCGTCTTTCGTTTCCTCCTCTTTAAGAAACACGTATCAAAATTTCACAATATCCCCCCTACTCTTCTTTTCCCCATACCCCTCTCCCGCCCCCGCCACCCCTCTTCCTCCTACAACAACAGCGATAGGGGGAGGAACGCCCCCGCGAGGAGTGGGAGGAGGAAGAGGAGGAGGAGGAGGAGGAGGAGGGACTTGAATGAACTTCGTCGATGTCTGCAAAACCAGTGATGTCTGGTCATCTCCAGTCCAGGTGGAGGCTCGTCGATAAATACATTAGCTACAATTGTATTCATAATGCAGTACTCCCGACATTTTTGCTGTCAGCCTCACTGATCTGGTCTCAACATTTTCGTAAAACAATTGTCAAGGATGCACAAACTCTTTTTACTTTGCTTATTTATTACAGTGAATATTAAGTAGAATGTTTGCTGTTAAGATGTCGTATCGTTTCTCGCTCCTCGTGACAAAGGATTGGATAATTTTATCTACTAAACAACAAAGAATGAAGGAAAAGAATGAGACTTGATCCAGAGGGAGGCGCTAAACCCGGTCTTGAAAAAGGTAGGTATAAGACCCATGGGATAAAGACTCTACCTTAGGTAGCGGTATTGTTCTTTTTCTCTTCTTCCGAGTCACAGGAACAGAAAGACCACCAAAGTTTAGACCGATCCCTGCAAAACTGAACGTAAAAAAATGCCCCTAAGTTTCTTCGGCGCAATCGACTTTTCTGTCAGGTGGTGGCCTCAGCCACGGCCCATAAAACTCTTAGCCGTGTCCCATGCAACTCCGCCACGGTCCGGTTGCTGGTACCTAGGCGCTGCCAGAAGTGATATTATGACTAACTTCAACCTTGAATAAAATAAAAACCACTGAGGCTAATAGGCTGAAATTTGGTATATTTGATGACTGGAGGGTTGATGATCAATATACCAATTTGCAGCCCTCTAGCCTCAGTAGCTTTTAAGATCTGAGGGCGGACGGAGAGACAAAGCCGCCACAACAGTTTTCTTTTACAGAAAACTAACACCGAAAAACATTTGCATGAGCAGCATAGCTATACAAAGTTGTGGCAAACGGGAAATACTAAGAAGGGAGTTTAGCAGGAATTGCCTTGAGGCAATCAAAAGGTGGTTTAGCAGGGCCCTTTTCATGGCCAAGTAGGTGTACTCATTAACAAATACTGAGTTTGCAAGTAGCTGGCCCATTGCAAAACTGCTGAGTGGCACTGATGAGTGATACATTCAAACACAGGCAAAGGCCCTCAAGAATAATCACTCGCTTAATCAGCTTCTAAATGAGTTCATTTCTGACAGGTCCTAAATTATATCAGTCAGAGGTACCACGCAATAAGAAAGAAAGAAAGAAAAAAGAAAGAAAGAAAATATGTACCTAATAATAACCTTTTATTATCATAAAAAAAGAAATATAGCGGGCTAATGATTTAAAGGCACTAAACAGTACTTTGACGGAAATTTCAAATATCCATTTCAAGGAAACTACCATAATGAAAGTATCATGAAAGAACATGTCACACAGCTTTTAATTGTTTGTATGTATGGTGTTTTTACGTTGCGTGGAACCAGCGGTTATTCAGCAACGGGACCAGCGGCTTTACGTGACTTCCGAACCACGTCGAGAGTGAACTTCTGTCACCAGAAATACACATCTCTCATTCCTCAATGGAATGGCCGAGAATCGAACTCGCGACCACCGCACAACTTTTAAAGTGATGTCCCTGGAATTGTAGGAAAACAATTCAGCACATATTCATCTGTATATTCTTAAAGAATAACTAGGTTTTATATTAAGTGATTTGTTCATCTTCACTGCTTGCACTGTAGCCTTAGCTGTCGTTTTCAGACCTCATAAAATTTCGGAAATAAATCGATAAGACAGAGATTTTCCGTTAGAAATGTTAACATTTGCATTTAAACCTATTATAAAGTTAAAAAAAAGAACTGCGGTTCATTTGGAAAAAACTATACATTAAAGTAAATAATTCGGTCCAGCCTTGTGAGAGCTGGTAATCAACTCAGTGGTTTGTCTCGAGAGTTTCCTGAAAGGGATTAGAATTGTTTTCATATATCAATATGATTGGAACAATTCACAAAAGAACTGTCTGAACCAAAATGAAAATATAATAAATCTTTTGGTATAAAAGAATGACTTAAACTTTCATGGTCCTCTCTCATGCAGAATAATAATATCTCTCTCTCTCTCTCTCTCTCTCTCTCTCTCTCTGTAATTTTTACTGATTTTATTCCTCTTAACTTGTTGAAATTTCATCAACATACATTTGCATACGTATCATTTTTCTTTTTAACTCCAAGTCTCACTGAAAATCGCTGCCCTGCCTAATTTGCATTAATGAATGCTACTTTAACATCCAGTGCAATTCTTTTACCCCTGAAAAAAATATTTATTATTTATGAATGAATATGCATCAGTTCCTATGAATCCCTCCGATTTGTTTTCTAAGCATCCATAAATTAGCTGAAACCGATTTGATGAAGTGACTGAATTAGCATAATTCCATAAGAGTATGAGCAAACAAAATTGTTTTTCGATTTCGAAATGCAAAGAAATACAAAAAACTTCTAAAACTCCTGAAAAAACTTTGATAAATATAAGGAAAAGATTTTATTCCTCTGTTCTCTACATATTTCCTAACATCCGTCAATACGCTATTTCTCTCTGTTTGCCAAGAGCCCTCGGATAACACAAACCTCCGCCACGGCTCCCTTGGAAAAGCTTTGTGTTGATGTAAGCCTGGCCGTTTTCGCTATCCTGAGAGAGAGAGAGAGAGAGAGAGAGAGAGAGAGAGAGAGAGAGAGAGAGAGAGAGAGAGAGAGAGAGAAAGGTTCCTTTGATCCAAAAATGTGATTATCCTATGTCTTACAAAATGTAATCACGCTTTACTAAGCGTGAGCCCATTTTGTAGATGTTTCATAAATCTCTAAGCACAAATTTTAGCGTGTTGCAATGGCATGGTATGCATGACACACGCAGTAAGGGATAGACAGACATACCATCTGCCTTTGTGCGCTTCTACACATCATAATCGTCCTTTTTCCAAGCCTGACAAATTGCTTTGGCTGTGGAGAAGTTCCAATGACAAGGTAAATTTGGTAGGTGCGCTGATGGACAACTAGAGGAACGATAAACATCATGCATATCTATACATGATGGTTTACCTTTTCACTAAGTTTGACAAATGACTTCAACTGTTTAAGAGAGGTTACGATGACAAAGTAAGCG
>NC_061099.1:59274020-59306520 GCF_015104395.2 Macrobrachium nipponense | reverse complement strand
GGGAGTTATCCTGTCTATCTATCTTTGAGTGTGTCAGTCTTATCTTGCCACCATAACTCATCTTACACCATTAAAGGGGTTCCAGTCAAACTATGTAAGGTAAAACAGGTAGCCGTCATGCGTGGATTTTGATGGAGGATGATCGTGTACGTGTCTTCACTATTGTATATACCCCATTTACCTTGCCATTGCAACTCCTGCAGTGGTGGAAAGGTAAGCCATCATACGTTGATGCGTGCAAAGATTTGATCATCCCGTTTTTTTTGCCCGTCAGTGTACTTACCACATCACTTACCTTGTCATCCCATCTCCTCTTATAAGGATGTTGGGGTTCCAGCTGTACTTGGCAGAGCAGGTAGCCACAATGCACATGAACCTGAAGGGAGATCATCCATCATGATGCTCTTCAGTATATTTACCTTATTTATGTAGGTGCAGCAGCTTCAGCGAGTTTTGACTTGATATGCAGAAAGAAAGGCTTTCCTTCTATTTGTCCATTAAGTCACCCTTACTTTGTCATCACACCTTTTCTCACAATTTGCGCAGATATCATATAGGGAGATCATCTGTTTATCTCGCTGTCAGTCAGCTACCAAACTTGCATTGTCATAACAACTCTTCCTCGAAAGCTGATGGGATTCTAATGAAACTTGGTGGAAAGCTTGCATCCTTATGAAGGTCGGTCATTTGTCCGTTTATCTATTTTTGCGTCTGTCACATTTACATTGTCATCGCTATTTTTCGTACACTGATGAAGGGATTCAAGGCATACTTGGTAAAAAGGTGTACAGGTGCACATAAAAGGAGATTGTACATCTGCCTGTTTGTCATGGTATATGCTACTCTTACTTTTGTCATCGTAACCTCTCTTAAACAGTTCTTCTAGTTGTCCATCAGTGTACCTACCAAATTTACCTTGTCATTGCAACTTCTCCACAGCCAAAGCAATTTGTCAGGCTTGGAAAAAGGACGATTATGATGTGTAGAGGCGCACAAAGGCAGATGGCCTGTCTGTCGATCCCTTACTGCGTGTGTCATGCATACCATGCCATTGCAACACGCTAAAATTTGTGCTTAGAGATTTATGAAACATCTACAAAATGGGCTCACGTTTAGTAAAGCGTGATTACATTTTGTAAGAGATAGGATAATCACATCTTTGGATCAAAGGAACCTTTCCTTCTCTCTCTCTCTCTCTCTCTCTCTCTCTCTCTCTCTCTCTCTCTCTCTTTCCATTTCACACACACACACACACACACACACACACAGGAAAGCGATACGGTCAGGCTTACATCAACACAAAGCATTTCCAAGGGAGCCGTGGCGGAGGTTTGTGTTATCCGAGGGCTCTTGGCAAACAGGCGAGAGAAATAGCGTATTGACGGATGTTAGGAAATATGTAGAGAACAGAGGAATAAATTTTTTTCCTGATATTTACCCGTTTTTTCACGAGTTTTAGAAGTTTTTTGTTTTTTGTATTTCTTTGCATTTCGAAATCGAAAAACAATTTTGTTTGCTCATACTCTTATGGAATTATGCTAATTCAGTCACTTCATCAAATCGGTTTCAGCTAATTTATGGATGCTTAGAAAACAAATCGGAGGGATTCATAGGAACTGATGCATATTCATTCATAAATAATAAATATTTTTTTCAGGGGTAAAAGAATTGCACTGGATGTTAAAGTAGCATTCATTAATGCAAATTAGGCAGGGCAGCGATTTTCAGTGAGACTTGGAGTTAAAAAGAAAAATGATACATATGCAAATGTATGTTGATGAAATTTCAACAAGTTAAGAGGAATAAAATCAGTAAAAATTACAGAGAGAGAGAGAGAGAGAGAGAGAGAGAGAGAGAGAGAGAGAGAGAGAGAGAGAGAGAGAGATATTATTATTCTGCATGAGAGAGGAACATGAAAGTTTAAGTCATTCTTTTATACCAAAAGAGTTATTATATTTTCATTTTGGATCAGACAGTTCTTTTGTGAATTGTTCCAATCATATTGATATATGAAATCAATTCGAATCCCTTTCAGGAAACTCTCGAGACAAACCACTGAGTTGATTACCAGCTCTCACAAGGCTGGACCGAATTATTTACTTTAATCTTTAGTTTTTTTTTTCCAAATGAACCGCAGTTCTTTTTTTAACTTTATAATAGGTTTAAATGCAAATGTTAACATTTCTAACGGAAAATCTCTGTCTTATCGATTTATTTCCAAAATTTTATGAGGTCTGAAAACGACAGCTAAGGCTTTAGTGCAAGCAGTGAAGATGAACAAATCACTTAATATAAAACCTAGTTATTCTTTAAGAATATACAGATGAATATGTGCTGAATTGTTCTCCTACAATTCCAGGGACATCACTTTAAAAGCTGTGCGGTGGTGGCGAGTTCGGTTCTTGGCCATTCCATTGAGGAGTGAGAGATGTGTATTTCTGGTGACAGAAGTTCACTCTCGACGTGGTTCGGAAGTCACGTAAAGCCGTTGGTCCCGTTGCTGAATAACCGTTGGTTCCACGCAACGTAAAAACACCATACATACAAACAATTAAAAGCTGTGTGACATGTTCTTTCATGATACGTTCATTATGGTAGTTTCCTTGAAATGGATATTTGAAATTTCCGTCAAAGTACTGCTTAGTGCCTTTAAATCATTAGCTCGCTATATTTCTTTTTTTATGATAATAAAAGATTATTATTAGGTACATATTTTCTTTCTTTCTTTTTTCTTTCTTTTTTCTTTCTTTCTTTCTTATTGCGTGATACCTCTGACTGATATAATTTAGGACCTGTCAGAAATGAACTAATTTAGAAGCTGATTAAGCGAGTGATTATTCTTGAGGGCCTTTGCCTGTGTTTGAATGTATCACTCATCAGTGCCACTCAGCAGTTTTGCAATGGGCCAGCTACTTGCAAACTCAGTATTTGTTAATGAGTACACCTACTTGGCCATGAAAAGGGCCCTGCTAAACCACCTTTTGATTGCCTCAAGGCAATTCCTGCTAAACTCCATTCTTAGGATTTCCCGTTTGCCACAACTTTGTATATCTAATGTTTTTCGGTGTTAGTTTTCTGTAAAAGAAAACTATTGTGGTGGCTTTGTCTCTCCGTCCGCCCTCAGATCTTAAAAGCTACTGAGGCTAGAGGGCTGCAAATTGGTATATTGATCATCCACCCTCCAGTCATCAAATATACCAAATTTCAGCCCTCTAGCCTCAGTGGTTTTCATTTTATTTAAGGTTAAAGTTAGTCATAATATCACTTCTGGCAGCGCCTAGGTACCAGCAACCGGACCGTGGCGGAGTTGCATGGGACACGGCTAAGAGTTTTATGGGCCGTGGCTGAGGCCACCACCGGACAGAAAAGTCGATTGCGCCGAAGAAACTTAGGGGCATTTTTTTACGTTTAGTCTTGCAGGGATCGGTCTAAACTTTGGTGGTCTTTCTGTTTCTGTGACTCAGAAGAAGAGAAAAAGAACAATACTGCAACCTAAGGTAGTCTTTATCCCATGGGTCTTATACCTACCTTTTTCAAGACCGGGTTTAGCGCCTCCCTCTGGATCAAGTCTCCTTATTTTCCTCCATTCTTTGTTGTTGTAGATATTAAAATTCCTCCAATCCTCTGTCACGAGGAGCGAGAAGCGAAACGACATCTCAACAGCAATCATTCTACTTAATATTCACTGTAATAAATAAGCAAAGTAAAAAGAGTTTGTGCATCCATGACAATTGTTTTACGAAAATGTTGAGACCAGATCAGTGAGGCTGACAGCAAAAATGTCGGGAGTACTGCATTATGGATACAATTGTAGCTAATGTATTTATCGACGAGACTCCACCTGGACTGGAGATGACCAGACATCACTGGTTTTGCAGACATCGACGAAGTTCATTCAAGTCCCTCCTCCTCCTCCTCCTCCTCCTTTTCCTCCTCCCACTCCTCGCGGGGGCGTTCCTCCCCCTATCGCTGTTGTTGTAGGAGGAAGAGGGGTGGCGGGGGCGGGAGAGGGGTATGGGGAAAAGAAGAGTAGGGGGGATATTGTGAAATTTTGATACGTGTTTCTTAAAGAGGAGGAAACGAAAGACGAGACGTGCGGGGACGGGGCGAGAGGAAGGGAAGTCTACGTCAAGGCTTAAAAGTTTTATGTTGTGAAGTGGTATATGTGCTTCTCTGAATTTGTGACAAAAGTCTTCCGAATGTTTGATGTGACTGGGAGAAAAAGTGCCTAAAAAAGGAGAAAGGAGGCCAGCTAACCATTTAGAAATTTTGTAATTGAAAGCTCCGGTTAGCTGGCCTCCTTTCTCCTTTTTTAGGCACTTTTTCTCCCAGTCACATCAAACATTCGGAAGACTTTTGTCACAAATTCAGAGAAGCACATATACCACTTCACAACATAAAACTTTTAAGCCTTGACGTAGACTCCCTATTCACAAAAGTACCAGTACAGGACGTTCTTCAGTTTTTAAGGGAAAAATTATCCCCCTATTCAGATCATTTCCCTTTGGCACTTGACAAAATAATAAAGTTAGTTGAATTATGTGCATCTAATAACGTATTTTCATTCGGGGAATCATTCTACAAGCAAAAATTCGGGTGTAGTATGGGTAGTCCTTTAAGTCCTATTTTAGCCAATCTGTACATGGAATACTTTGAAACTACAGTAATAAATGCAATAAAACCCAAAAACATGCTGTGGATGAGATACGTGGATGACATACTAACATTTTGGGATAATAAGTGGGGTAATTTTAATGAATTCCTCTCAAATTAAACGCATTAGTGCCCAGCATCAAATTTAAAGTTGAATGGGAAACAGACAACAAAATTCCTTTTCTTGATGTTTTAATAATCAGAGACACGACAGAATACAAATTTACCATATACAGAAAACCAACGTTCTCACTTTCATATATTCACTACTTTAGCTATCATGACAATACTATCAAGATAGGTCTAGCTAGCAAACCTATTCTTAAGAGGCCTTACGAATTTGTTCCCCATATTTCCTGGAAAAAGAATTTGAACTAATTCGCAAGCAACTTTCATCTTTAAAGTATCCTGACCATATAATTGAGAAAGCAATTCAAAAAGCAAACGTAATTTTCTACCGACCCCCTAAAGACAAGACCAGAGACACACCCAACAATAAAATAAAAATTCCCCACCTGGAGACGTTAAGAGAGTAACTCACACCCTTGGGAAATCCAACCCTTTTGCATTTACCTACCCAAATACCTTAGCCAAATCCCTGATTAACGTCCAACAAAAGACATCGCCCAAAGACTCTGGGGTATATGAGATCCCATGCCAGGACTGTGACCAATCTTATATCGATTTACAGGTAAATCACTTCCCCAGAGATTAATACAACACAAACGGTCAGTTAGGTATGGACAACAGAACTCGGCTATTTTCAACCATATAAATGAACATAACCATAGAATAAACTGGAATATGTCACGTGTAATTTATAGCAGCAACTGCCGGTACAAGAGTCAAATGATGGAATCGGCCTTAATAAAAGAGAAAGCAGGTAATGAAAACATCTCAAAAGGGAATTGGACATCGGACATCGTCGACGCAGTGTTCATCAACAACAACGCTTAAGAAAGATTAAAGGAAGATTATCAGCGGGGAGGTGTGACCTAAATTGGCTTTACTTGTGGACGAATCTCTTGTATAAATACCACCTTTTCTGTAAACTTTTCTCATTCATATACCTGAAGAGAGAGACAGCAGTCTCTGAAATATAGTACTTTTCTCTCTACATTTTGGTGTTTTTATGGGCTCCTTTTATTAGATGGAATTCTGTTGTTACAGAACACTTTTACCAGTCATATATATATATATATATATATATATAATATATATATATATATATATATATATATAGTATATATATATATATATATATCTATATATATATATAGATATATATATATATCTATATAATATATATATATATATATATATATATACTATATATATATATATATATCGAACTACAGATGTCCTTTATTATCCAATTCGCTCTACCTCGGAATTAATATATCTTTTCATATATGTTATCCGAAGGGGAATTTTTTTTAGTTGATAATGGACGAGTCGATAATGTCACTGGAGTCCTGATGTGATAAAAATTCACACACACACACACACACACACACATATATATATAGATATATATATATATATATTATATATATATATATATATATATATATATATATATATATATATATATATATATATATGTGTGTGTGTGTGTGTGTGTGTGTGTGTGTATCTATTGTGAGTGAACTTGCAAATTATGTAATACAAATGGTATAGTTTTATAGCCACAGATCTCTAGACCCTCAGGAAGAGGGCAAAAGTGGCGTTGGATCAAGTTTGATTGAGTTTGTATTTCTGGAAGATTTGTCCAGCTTTCGTTTCAAGTGCCAAAGCTCTCACGTCCAAGGCAATCGTCTTCCTACCATTAATTTCGCAGCAAAATATTAAACACCCGCAATCGATCTTTCCTACTTATTCTTGTCCCCGACCATCCACCGATTTCAAACAACAACGCAGTTCTTCCTAAGCGCTAGAATTTGACAATAGTCAAGTAACTCCCAATTGCCTAAATTAATGACAGCCATTTAAATCACTCTTCAATATAATGTACTAGTTCAAAAACGAAGAGTGATCGGATCACATATCGTTTTGTATAAACACCTTCGATTTTTAGAATACTGCCTTACTTTACTGTTCCAATCTGGCACAAATATTCCAGTTTGCCTTAGTGATTCTGAATATGAAAATATCGTTAGACACTTCAGTAATTACCAAAATATGGCCATCAAAGAATGATATACAAGGGATTTACATAGAAATGAACCTCTGTTATATAACTCAAAATGATCATGATATACAACTCAAAATGAACAGCTATGGAAGAAATTGCCAAGATGCGCAGTCCTTTTGGAATATGGAATTAAAAATTTTAAAAGGCTATGGCCATGGCGTAGCCACTTTACATTATGTTCAAAACAAAATCAAGGATAACGCATCTTCCATGCTGCGTTATTTCTTCAGAAGAGTTTGACTAGCACTTGAAGTTATTAGAGAAATAATATGAATGATATAATAGCCTAAATCATTATCCATCCACTTGTAATCAATACATTGGCAATGAAACAAGAACAACTAGCGCAATTAAAAACTTGAATATAATGGTAAATGGAAAATACAGAAAATGCACGGATCTGAAAATGCAATAGTTGTTTATACCTAGAGGTTTCTTGCATAATCGTATCTTTAATTTTGGATTATGAATTATTGTACGAATCACCGTACTCCAGTTATTCAGATGTTCTTTGGCTCTGTTACAAGACCCCACAGGGGGGCAGTGCTGTCAGTGAATCTCGCGTGGTGCACTGTAAGCATTACCACGGTCTAGGTATATTGGGTCTGCCGAAATAAGAGCGCCCTGAGCATAATGTCACATGAAAGAATGAGTGTTGCCATATTTCCCATGTTGGTTGCCAGTTTCTTTTTATATTCCTTATTTCTTCACAAATAAGGGTAGTTAAACATCTAATTCCTTAAAAACACCAAAACATTTATTATATAGAAAAAATATATTTCATAAAATAAGTAAAGAAAACAAAAAAAATTTATTCAAATTTTTTTATTATTGTATTGCACGATTTACTCTTTTACTTCCTTTGTTCCACCTTGACGTCCAACCTCGGTACCTATTACCTCTCAGTGCACCTGTCGGGTTTTCCCAGAGACACCTTTAGATCCTCGAATTTCCTTTTTTTTTTTTTTTTTTTTTTTTTTTTTTTTTTTTTTTTTTTTTTTTTTTCCTGGATATCTTTCTGTTGCTGTCCAGTGCTTGCTTTGGCAGCCTAAATTGCATGTATCAAATACGTTGCGAGACCACAGATGATATCGTGAATATATGTTTAAGTCCTTAACACATAGATATTCATAAGATTTGAAGTTCAATTCAGGGTTTATGGTTAGGTTCGTAAATTTTAAATTAAATTAAATTTTAAAAAATTATGTTCAAGTTGTTTGATTAGTACAGAAATATGGCGTTTACGATTGTATGGCACTTGACTCTTCCAACTGGTTACAGATGGTCTAATTTCAGTTACAAAATTTCGTAAGTCTGCATACACAAATAAGTTGACCCCAAAAAAAGTTGCAGTAATGGACTTGATCATATAATGATTAATGATTAATTGATATTCTAGTTCACCAAGAAGTTCGTTTACCAGGATGTGAATAATTTACGATTGTTGGTTGTGTGACTGACTTTAAGGTTTACTTGGAAATTAAGACACTGAGCCCAACGTCCTTTTCATTTTGATAACAACTGTGGAGGTGTGTGAGCGACTCCTTTTTTTTTTTTTTTTTTTTTTTTTTTTTTTTTTTTCTACCCGAGGATTTCCGTCTAGCATTGGAGGGCGGAGATGATACTCCTGCAAGTCGGTGAACGGTGCACTGACAAGAAGATGATACAGTCCATAGACATTGGTCTACAGTCAGTTTACTTCTGCAAAGCACCTCACTCTGCGCTAGCAATGTTGTGATGAGTAGACTTTCTACATCCTCAGTTTTAGACGGTGCCCTCTTGTCAGCTGAAAATGATCTTCTTTTGATGTCTTCAACTCCACTGGGCTCTCATGTTCGATCACGTGCCTTTCTGAAGTCGACCATATTCTCCCTGGCGACATCCTGCTGGTAAAAATGGATTCTATGATAAATTGGGATGTGACACCTGAGGAAGTTGAGCGAAGTGAGAGATTAGTCTCAGAGGACCTAAAAGGAAAGCAGCTGCCTCCTATGATTCCTAAAAGTCTTAAATGAAGATTAAGACTAGGGGTCTTTATAGTCAGGAAGTTAAACATTAACTCCTTTTAAAAGTGTAATAAGTAGAATGAAACTTAAATGCAAAAAATGACATATTAAAAAAAAAAAATATATTTCATATTGAATGTTAAAAGTAGGTCAGATAAAAACAGAAGCATTTTAGAAATTTATTTAAAGTATGCTTTAGCTACACACACACATAATATATATAAATATATATATATATATATATATATATATATATATATATGTATGTATATATATGTATGCTATACGAGTGTGTCGTGATCAGTAGCCTTTTTTGCTTTCCATTCAAGGATGTCCACAGGTTCGCCTTTTCGGCAAGGACCGAAACGTATAGGCCCGCTCTGCAAAGTTCCATTGTGCTCAAGACGAGATGAAAGACGAAATTAATATATATATATATATATATATATATATATATATATATATATATTATGTATGTATATATAATATATATTATGTGTGTGTGTAGCTAAAGCATACTTTAAATTAATTTCTAAAAATGCTTCTGTTTTTATCTGACCTAATTTTAACATTCAATTTGAAATATTTTTTTAATATATCATTTTTGCATTTAAGTTTCATTCTACTTATTACACTTTTAAAAGGAGTTAATGTTTAAATCCCTGACTATATATATATATATATATATATATATATATATATATATATATTATATACATTGTGTGTTTTCATGTGTACGTATGTATGTGTTTATTTACGTACTTCATCATGCACATGGGTATGTTAGTGACATTTACGTGAACTAACAGATGAATATGCACTTTCTTCAAGCTATAGACTATAGAGACAAACGACCAGTGCTGAAAACCAGGAATATCTCCTATTTTTATCTCGTCTGAGGTTGTATAGAAAGTGACATCTGGTTTTCTCTTTTGCCAAAAAATGAAATAAATTAATAAATAAATTTGTCTGGAAGTACGTTAACGAAATTCATAGCTGTTAAAAGAATAATTGTGACCCTGAAGAATATTGGTATGCCTGAACAGTAAAACAAATATAACATGAGCATAATCAGTATTAGTGTTAGAATTGGCAATTGTAACAATACTAATAGTTATAGGTTGGAAACTTCATTTTGATATTAATTCTGATCCTTGACATAAACCACTTCAGAAAAAAAAATTCCTATACGCAAAGTCTTCTTGTTTTTTCTAAGTGGAGGTTAACATTTAAGAGCACTTAATGGATGATCCTCCAGATGGGGAGAATGATTTTAGATATGCTGGAGAGAGAGAGAGAGAGAGAGAGAGAGAGAGAGAGAGAGAGAGAGATTACTATTTGTTTCATGTGGGTATCTATATATATATATATAGATATATATATATAATATATATATATATATATATATATATATATATAACGAATATAGAAAGAGATAGATAGTTGTTAACTGGCAACAAGGCAAGGACCCTCCCCTCGCTGCCTCTCCGTCCACAGTGCCCCAGGGGTAATGGCAAGCCACTGAGGTGTGATAGACAGACAAGGAGGATGACGGTAAGCTGGAAAACGAGGGGCAAAGACTCTTGATAAAGGAAGGCTAAGGGAATGCCGAAGGAGAGTGGAAGTATATGAAATTTATTATTTTCTTGTCGACAAGACATTGAGGATTATTGACAGCCTGGAGACCCAGGAGGAGGAGGCGCAGGAGAAAGACTGAGTGTCTGATGTGTTGAGGTTGCCATAAACTCTACAAGAATGAACTGGTAATGGAAGCTTCGTCAGACATTGTTATCAAGAGATGAAAAAATGCGACGGTCATGAAAAGACACAGAAAGATTTCAGAGCAATAACATTACGGCATTACATCAAGAAAAGTGTGTGCCAGGATTTTGATTGAGAAAGGTTGACAGATGATAGGATATTAACAGCAGGGGAAGCACAGTGTGGATTCAGACGAGGAATAAGATACACGGATAAAATAATATTTTTTTTTTCTATCAGTACTCCAATTCGACTGGGTGGGTATTTATAGTGTGGGGGTTCCGGGTTGCATCCTGACCTCCTTATGAGTCCACACTTTTCTTACTATGTGCGTTGTTTCTAGGATCACACTCTTTTGCATGAGTCCTGGAGCTACTTCAACCTCTAGTTTTTCCAGATTCCTTTCAGGGATCTTGGGATCTTGCCTAGTGTTCCTATGATTATGGGTACAATTTCCAACTGGCATGTCCCATATCCTTCTTATCTCTATTTCAGGTCTTGATACTTTATCCATTATTATTTAAAACTTTTTATGCGGAGAAGTTTGAAATCTAATGGAAAAAATGTACGTAGCATACAGGAATCTAGTAAAAGCTTATGAAAGAATCGGCAGATCTGTTGAGAGCAATTCAAATTATAATATTGTAGACGTGATATACCATTTTTACACGGGAGAGTCAATGGTTTGATGTAGAAGTGGGCCTGAGACCGTGGTAAGGTCTCTTCATCCGTTCAATATCTTATGGAGCGAGAAGTTGATTAGTTCACGACTAAAGATAACAGATGATGGAAGGATGAGAGGAGTGAGTGACATGTTAGGCGAAGCAAAAGCAGGTAAGCATGGTGTGTCAAGAGAATGGGAAGACCCCTGGCATGATTGTAGAATCCAGGTGGGAATGTCTGGAGGAATTTCTGAGAGAACTCTCCTTATATGAAAAATGAGGTGTGATTGTTGAATGAGATGCGAAAGGTTGAGGCCGTCAAGATGATTAACTTGTGTATTACAGTATGCAATGCAGTGTAAAGATTAATTATGAAGGGGAGATATGCGTAGACAAAATTAGAAGGTAGTAAACATAGATCAGTGTATTAAATCTTATGGACAAATGGAAACATAGAGGACAATGTGATGTTGAAAAGAGTAAATAATTCGGAAGTGTTTCGTGGAGGAGGGAGGAGACGAGAATTTAGATGCTGTGATTTGTGCAGGGCTTTGATGCACTGCTGAAGCGCCGTCTGTGTCGGTTTATGAAGCACCTTATGATGTGCAAGTTATTTGTACTGGGGGCTTCTCCATTAATGAATAGGATTTACTCCTTGAAAGGGCTTATAAATATATATGTATATATAAATGTGTGTGTATACATACATACATGCATACTTGGATAAGAACTAGGAGATAAGTGTTAATTTGTGGAAGATAAAGGACATAATAGTTAGTGTCGAAATTCAGCGCGCCGGCCTCCTGTGTCATGCGGCGTTGAATGCGATTTTATATACTTCTTGGTCTGTGTAGTGACAACCGTATCCTAAAAGTGTGGAAAAAGCCGAGTAGCTTAGTGTGCTCTGTGGTTAGTATAGCTAGACTTTATATGTCTCCATATGCATACATATATACAGTATATAGAATCACATCCAACGCCGCCTGAACGCAAGGAGCTGCGCTGAATTCCGACAAAATAACTATATTGTCCTTTATCTTCCCCCACAAATCAACACTTATCTCTTAGTTCTCATCCAAGTACGTCTGGATCTTCCAACTCTTCTGGTGCCCACAGAAGCGCAGACGACATATCCATCTCCCTTTCTTCATTATCTCATGTACAAATGGAACTTAGGTAACTTCCATTTTGGTATTATTGCTATAGTATCATCCCGCATGCATATTTTGTCGTCAATGCGTCTGTTTTTTTTTTCTTATATTTACTCTGAGCCTCATCTCTAGGTACATGGTACATTCCATTAAGGGAGCTTTGTTAACATTGTGAGGTTTCGCTAATTAAAAAAGCATCATCTTGGGTATGCCGAGTTTGTAAAATTTCTATTGTTACTCTAATCGAAGCCCTTTCGTCCAAGTAACACCACATTTTCATTATAAGAGTATGAGAAGTGTAAACAGCAAAGGTGACATGGCATTTCCTTGTAGCACCCCGCTATTTACTGCAAAATCTTTGAACAATAGCCTATCAGCTTTAACTTGACACTTGCTTCGTTTATATATATATATATATATATATATATATATATATATATATATATATATATATATATATATATATATATATGAAAGGTAGAGAGAAGAATAGATAGATACGTGTGTGTGTATGTGTGTGAGTATGTACGTACGTACGTATGTGTGTGGAGAGGGTGTGAGATAGTGAGAGAAGCTGGATAACTAGTAAGATAAAACCGGAGGTGATAAAGTGGAGTAAGTCTGACTGAGGAATGTGAGGTAAAAGGAGGGAGTAGAGATATGAGGGGCAAGAGGGGTTGTTCGAAAGGAGGGGTTAATGTGGAGGGGAGGAGACACACATGATTAAAAATTCATGTGACAAGGACATCCAGAGGAAGTGAGAAGTTCCCTGGCTTTCGACACAGTTCACTATTGTATCGACGAGCGCTGAGAATTTTACTTCCATATTATCATTTTACCTTTCGACGTCGCCCTGTCAGCGTCCTCTCCTTCGTCAGCGCTCGTTTTGGGACGCCTTCAGATTTCGGAGATTGGGAAGAAATTTGCATATGGGAGTCGTTACTCTCTCTCTCTCTCTCTCATTGTATGTTTATGTAGCTTTATTCAGTTACATACGTTTATAAATGTATGTATGTGTAATCTGGTGTAAGTGTTTGTATAATTATTCAGTGATATTTTTTTATTTAAGTCGGTTCACCACTTAGTTGATGTGTAATGTAAATCAACTGGAGCAAAATGGTGGACAGGATATATTGCCATTCAGTAAAAATCGAGTAAGCGAATTGTTTCTCTCTCTCTCTCTCTCTCTCTCTCTGTTTGTCCGTCTGTCTGGGGAAATTATGAAACTTCAGAGCAAAGGTGAAGCCCAACCCCCACCTCGTTTCCCCCATCCTTTCCATCCACACCGCCCCCCCCCCCCCCCCCCCCAACACACACCTATTGCTATCAGCTTCCCTCAGATAGAAGAGAATAGAGTGCCGGCAACCTACAATAAGCTTAAAGCAATCAATGTAGTTTTAATTTTCAATGTTGACTCTCTCTCTCTCTCTCTCTCTCTCTCTCTCTCTCCTCCCACTCCCTTTTTGCTTCTCCACTTCCCTTTTCCCCCTCCCCTCAAAATGCCAGTTGCTAGAATAATCCTTGGTTGGTTGCCTCAGGGATGGTTTGCGCTGGCCGTTCGCTAAGGCTGCCTGCACATAAATACAGTTCTTGTTCATTAATTATTCTTCTCGCCTCTCTCTTCTCTCCCATTCTCACTCGTTCCATCGTCGTCTCTCTCTCGTCTCTCTTTCTCTGGCGTTCCTCTCCCCGTCCTCTCTCTATCTCTCTCTCTTCTCTCTCTCCTTCAACACCTTTTGGGAAGGCCGGCCCCAGTTCTGGACGTGCGGCCTAGGCCTGTCTCAGACTTTAGATGCAGAAGATTTCATTTTGCAAGATTTTTAAATCTCTTGTGTGGCTGAGCAAGTGATAGGACGCACGTTTAGTGAGGATTACTATTTGTGGTAGTTCTTCGTTGGACGAGTGGTTTACGTGTTCGCCTACTGATTCGGTAGTTCCGAGTTCGATTCCCCGCTCTGCCAACGTGGAATCAGAGGAATTTGTTTCTGGCGATTACAAATTCATTTCTCGATATAATAAGCTGTAGGTCCCGTTTGCTAGGTAACGAATTGGTTCCTAGCCGCATAAAAATATGTAATCCTTCGAGCCAGCCCTAGGAGGGCTGTTAATGAGGTCAGTGGTCTGGTTAAACTAAGATTGCTTACTTTAACTATTTGATGTTAGGAAATTTTTCTTTATTTCAAAGCTTTCTGTTTTTAGAGCTTGGAATTTATTACCCTAACACTGGTAATAACTAGACGCTCTTCATAAGAATTTATTTTTTATTGTTGGAATATTTTTCGCTTTCTTGGATGCTATTATCAGCCAGCGATTTTCATCTTGAACTCTCGAGGTAGTGCGTGCTACATGCTCTCAGAGTTTCGGTGGCATTCTACTCTGTAGTACGTTCTCAAACTACACAACACCTGGAATCGAGTTACTCACATGAGGACATCAGCTTGCAACTTTAATTTATCTCTATCATTGCAAACTATTTCGCCAGTTTTGGCAGGTACTATTCACTATTTTCAACAGAAGCTGTATTGTCAGCAAACATCAGACACCCCAACCACATTCCCATGCCCCTTTTTTTTCCTTTTTTTGAATCTCATAAAGCTTCCATAACTTCACACCTACATTCATTCTTTTTGTCATTTCGCTTATTATTTGGAGTGGTGTCGATTTTTCTTCACCAGGACCTATCCATGATTCTGCTGTTGAATGTGAGAATAGGGCATCGATTGTTGTCTCACTTTTCTCAGGAGTCACTCCTTATTAGTCAGAAGCAGCTTAAGGTTAAAAAGGCACACAAACACACACACACACACACACACACACCACACACACACATATATATATATATATCATATGATATTAAGATATATTATATATATATATATATATCTAGTATATATATATATAGACTTCAGGAGGGTCCATGATACACATGTTGTTTAAAAAGGCCATGTTTATTAACAGCAAAGAAAAACGTTTCGCCATCTACTCAGGTGCATCATCCGTCTTGTCAAAGTAAAAGACACAATAAAATACATTATTAACATAAAAAGGAATTCACAAGGTAATTAAAATTTACAAGTTAAAACAATAAAAAGTAAAAGAGTATAAAAAGTACATAAAACAGAAAACAAAAAGAGACTACCAAAAACACCAACCATCTATAAGCAGGAGAGAAGAGGGAATGACATACAATGACGTCCAAGGCCAGACGACAACTATGCCAGATACAATGTTCCTGAGGAAGTATTACTATTGAGAGAGGGAACCAGTCTTTTAATATATAACGATTCTAAAGTTGTTAAGTGATCTGGGTCCCTTACATAACCAATTATTGAAAGTGTTGTTTCAGGACTTCGGTTTTACATAATGCGGCATGATTTCTAATATTAGAAAATTCTGGCTGCTTAATTCTTTGGCCAGTGCGAAAGCTAAAACCCAAATGGCTGCAATATCTGACCTGCAGTAACCTCCGTGTCGATCCAACGTAAGAGCCCGGACATCCAGGGCATGTGAATTTATAAACCACATTGGATCGCATGAAGGACTGCAGGCGATCTTTGAAATTAAAAAATGATCCTATTGTACATGGGATGTTAGAGATCAGTTTTACGTTAAGACAGGGGATTTCCTGTTCAATTATTCTTGTGAGATTTAAAGAGAATTTAGAGGACATATACGGGATTGAGGCATAGAATAATTTTTTTGGGACATCAAAGTTGACTGTTGGAGGTTGTAAGAACTGTGTTAATAACTTATTGGTGATTTTATGAACTATATCTTGTGGATAGGAGTTTATCTTGAAAAAGTTGAATAAAAAGACTATTTCTTTGTGAAATATTTGCCAAGTTGAAGAATATTTTAGAGCTCTATGGACCAAGGTGTAGATGGTATTAAGTTTGAAAGAATATTGACAGGAGCTATAGTAGTTATTGGCTAAGCCCGTATATGTCCGCTTTCTATAAACAGAAGTAGTGAACTCGGAATTATGTCTCGTTACATTAATATCTAAAAATGGAAGACTACCTTCGCTCTCTACCTCCATGGTAAATTGAATGTTTGGATGAAGTTGATTAATATATTCCAAAAATAAAGAAACATTGCCAAGAGTGCTGGAACAAGACAAAAGTGTCATCAACATATCTGCGATAAAAGACGGTTTAAAATTATGATTACACTCGTTTAAAAAATTTTCATTTCAAGTCAGACATAAAAAAGTTAGCAAAAATGGGGCCCAGAGGTGACCCCATGGCAACTCCATCGACCTGCGAATAAAGTTGCTTATTAAAAATGAACATTGAATCCCACCTAGACTAGCATCTGCAACATCAGGAAGAAATGTTGTTTCTAAACATTCCCTACCTAATTCACCAACGCCATATCCCTTTCTGTATGAGCTCCCAGTCATTCTATGTCCTGTAAATAAAACTTTGATGTGAAATAATATAGGAGAAGAGTGTTTAACGTTCCCCACGTATCTATCACCTTAGTACTGATCATAGAATGCAATCTCTTTGCAGATGCAAATATCTTGCCTAGTTGTGAGAGGAAATTTGGAATCCCTTGGAAGCAGCGCCAGGACTATTCAGCAACCCACTGTGAGCAAACCTTATTCCTGTGCCTGGATCATTTCCCAGCCACATGTCACAGTTGACCTGCAATCAACCACCTTTCGTTTAATTTCTGGACCCATTCGAGTCCCTATCACCCTTAAGGTGTTAAATTGCTTATTCACGTAATTTAATGTAAATATAGTTCAGTTAACTAAATCTCTAAGAGTTCTGTATAATTTTTCCCTCCATTGATACCAGCCTTCAGCCATAGATTGTTATTGTTTCATTCTTTTGCAAGCATTTATAGGAGTGCCAGAAATTCACTTCCACAGTTTTTCAGACACCGAAAACGAGAATCGGTAACAATATATATATATATATATATTATATATATAATATATATAATTATTATAATATATAATATATATATAATATACATATATATATACATACACACAGTAGGGAAAGTTGCAAGCTGATGTTCTTCAAGCGGGTAACTCGATTTCATGTGTTGGGTAGTTTGAGAACGTAACTACAGAGAATGAATGCCACCGAAACTGAGAGCAATGTAGCACGCACTAACTCAAGAGTTACAAGATGAAAATCGCGTGATGCTAATAGCATCCAAGAAAGCGAAAAATATTCTAACAATAAAGAATAAATTCTTACGAAGAGCGTCTAGTTATTACCAGCATTAGGTATAATTCCAAGCTCTAAAAACAGAAAGCTTTGAAATAAAGATTTCCTAACAACAAATAGTTAAAGTTAAGCATATCTTAGTTTAACCAGCCCACTGAGCTGATTAACAACTCTCCTAGGGCTGGCCCGAATGATTACATATTTTTTTGTGGCTAGGAACCAATTCGTTACCTAGCAAACGGGACCTACAGCTTATTGTGGGATCCGAACCACAATATATCGAGAAATAAATTGCTAATCACCAGAAAAAATATACACATATGTGCGTGTCATTCTTATGTCTAAGTGCACTGTTGTAATGGAGAATCTTCCTGTTCCAGCATTGTCCTAGTAAGACATTCTAACAGCTTACAAACTTCCTGATACGTAATGTCAGCTGCAAGTTGCCACTGACGTCAGCTGTGGCGGTGAATCAAGGCGCAAAGTAGCGGTGACTAGAACCTTTGCCATCCAGTTACAGGTTCCTCATACTTGCAGAGTTTACGAGCACCATTTATAAAACGCTCTCGTTATTTAGGATTTTCAGGAAGATAGCCGTGTCAAGGAGATTGTTACCTTTCTACAAATGTACATCGCCTAATGCATCCAGAGCTTCACATTCATGTTCATTATGATAGATTAGTGTGTTTTGGTTGAATAATTTTACTAGGGAGATCACGAGTATCAGCGTTCTTGTGAATTCTTATGCAAATCTAAAAATCCGCTGCTGTTATATTACTCATGTTTCTATTTACCTAGTTTTGCTCGATCATTTCTACCACACACGGAAAAATGGTAAGAATCGTATAACCAATTCAAACTTCATTTGTGAATTCAAACTTCATTTGTGGTTTCACATCTTGTCTATGTTTGAAACAAAATTTAACTTATTCTCTTGTTCTACATGAAAGATAGAGAAATGGCTATTAATAGCAAAGTATACATCAGTGAATGAGGTCTACGAAATTTTAGTCTAAGATTTGTCAGCTAAGTTTTTTAGCATCATTCGGTGAACTGTAAAGCTAAGAGTAAAACATGCCATAGAGTATGCACATCGCCAACTTATCCCATGCGTATCCGAAAAGTTTGAAAACAACTCAAAGACAGTAAGTGGAGATCGAATCTTTATCTAGTCTTAGATAATAAATAAATAAATAAATAAATAAATAAATAAATGAATAAATAAATAAATAAAAATCATTGGTTAGGACTACTAATAAATTGTTAGGTAGTGGTAAACCTGCTCGTGATGTGTGTGTAATTAACTATCGAGGTGTGTTTATGAGATGTTTTACTGTTAATGGAAGCACCCTAATTCTTACTTTCTACGTTTGCGTTTCGTTAAGCTCTTCTCTCGGACAGAGCTTTCCATTTCGGCATTTTAAAAGAGTAAATTCATTATTAATATTGAACAGTTTGGATTTGTTTTTAGAAATAGCTTTTATATATATATATATATATATATATATATATATATATATATATATATATATATATATATATATATATATTTCAGTTTGTTTCTATGAATTTATTCATTTCGATTCTCCTACACGTTGGCCTCAAATGCTACGTTGGTGTATGAAAACAAGGATAACCCTCTTGAATCCTAAGTTTGTTATGATAAGGCCATAACGTCATTTACATGAAATCTTAGCATAAAAACGACTCACATCCTCTGGGCAAAGTCGCGTTCGCCTTTCACAGAAAAGAAGTTATTCTTATTCCTACGGGAAAAGATATTCTTGCCGTGAAGGTCATTATTTAGATGGCTTCGTTGTTATTCGGGGAATCCTCTTTCTATGTCGATCAGCACTTGTTACTCAAATTGAGATTCGTTTTATTATTATTATTATTATTATTATTATTATTATTATTGGGAGATAGACCTTCTTTTAAACAATTTCTTTTGAAATTATGGCTGATTCAGCTGCGTTAATCTTATACAGGACTTTCTCGAGTTTCCGTATTGTTGACTTTTCAGTATTGCTCAGACTGCAAGCAGTGTGCCAATGGAGGAAATGTCAAAAAGGGAAGATTCAGGGGACAGTTATTATTCTCCATGAGTATTATATAGGTATACATCAATTTTATCTTCTCTCTCTCTCTCTCTCTCTCTCTCTCTCATCTCTCTCTCTCTCTCTCTTCCTCTCTCTCTTCTTTTTTGCTAGCATAAGTTTCGACTCTACGTTTCGACTCTGGCTCTGCTGGTCATCTTCCAGGCGAAGGTTGGAGATGGAGTGATGCTGTTGGTTGTTGTTGTTTAAGATAAAACCAGCCTTGTGCTGACACGGGCTCTTGCTCCTGGAGCAGCCCGTAACTGGATTATATGTAAAAATACAAAAACAGTGCTTTTGGCGGTTAGTTGTTGAAATGAAAGAGGTTGACAGGCAGGATTGCAGCCCCTTTGAACCTTATGGTATCCATCAGTATGAGAGAAAGCTTTATAGTTGTGAGACTCAGCCTAGTTGGAGAGTGCTGAGCAGGAAATGGAAGCGAGTTTTTGATTGAGGGAAAGGTGGGAGTCCCACGGTGTTTTTATACCAGTAGTGCCGGCGGTGTGCCACTGGACACTATGCAGAATAATAACTGTCCCCTAAATCCACTGTTTTTGGCATGTTCTCCATTGGCACGTTGCTTGCCAGTCTAAGCAATACTGAAAAGTCGACAATATGGAGACTCGAGAAAGTATTGCATTTATTATTGTTATTATTATTATTATTATTATTATTATTATTATTATTATTATTATTATTATTATTATTATTATTATTATTATTATTATTAACCTACTTGGTAAAACTACACTCAAGTCTCTGCCAAAATGACAAAATTTGAAATCATATGACTTAACATCTAGATTCCCCTGCACTATGGATATACATATTTTGTTACGACATGGATCGTAGTGCTTTCCAGAAGTCGTTTTTTTTTTTTCATTCCCTAATATTGCACACAGAAAAACATACTGTTTTCTTGTAATATTGGAGGTCCCTTTCATAAATATTTCGAAATTAATGAAATGGCGTTTGCTAGAGAATAACAGATTACCAATAACAGTGAAAATTCATTTATTTCATATGCATGTCTTGTCTAATCATAATTTTTCTTTGGTCATCATAGGTTCGTACTCCGATTTCGAGACCAATAAACTCACATTCAGCATGTACCACTTTCTCCTCGTTTCATGATACTGCATGAATGCCAATACAAGACGCAGGTATCATAAAACGTCTTCTGCTATTCGGGCAGCTGGCAGAACACCCGTATGCAAACTCATTCAGGGGACCTGAAAGATGGAGGAAATATGGAGGTAGTCATGGGCCCTAAACTCTTTTCTTGGTCCTACCAATCGTGACAATAGCTATTAGATCCGGACTCAGGAAAGGAATACCTCTAAGGAAATTGAAAGCCGCGCAGGATCAAGAACTAACGGCATAGTACCAGATCGGTGAAATCACCGTACATGTCAAAAGTGTATCTTTATTGGATCACTGTCGTAGTCATCAGGATGCTGATTGGGATGTCATCAACTTTGTCGCTCCTAGCCTCTTGCGAAGTCCCAATGCTCTCTGTTAATTTGTGGTCCGTCTTTTGTCGGTGTTCTCTTATTCCAGCAGGAAGAGGCTCAGCCATAGACACCATACTGACTGAGTAGCAGGTTACTAAATAACATATTTAGTTAACAGTCTTAGCTTTATCCTTGTGGTGCCTTCTGATGTGCCAAGGTCTGGTCAAGTATCATGTCAGTACGTAATTGGTTGAAATATTTCGAGTAATGAATTGTCAAAGAACTGTTTGCCAATGCAACTACTAACCAAATCAATAGCATGCTATATTAGATACTTAATTTATAGAACTGTCTCACCAAGCCTTAGATCTGCATCTATATTTAACGATGTATTCCTGTTTTTCCCTGAGATATTATTCAACTTTTTTTAGAAGGTGGCGACTATTCAGAGATCTATACGTTTTTTATTTAGTGAAGACTGAAATCGTATCCCTCATTCAAGGCGCTGCGCGTCCCCATCCAAGCACCTAACAAACTATGGTTCTTAGCAACTGTGTGTGTGTAATTTCGATAGTGTATTGATTTGCATTTTTATTATCCGGTCTGATGTCAATAAGAAGTCCCCTATTTTATGTAAGCATCAAATGAGGAAAATGAATGAACTGTTCGTACCGCCAGATTGTTATAGTAACGTATATCGAAAGAGGGAAACGAAAGTACATTAAAAGCCGTGATAACAATCTTAGCGGTTTGGTTTTACATTGACAAAATGGAAATACACACACATTATATATATATATATATATATATATATATATATATATATATATATATATATATACATATATATATATAGTATATTCACCGCATATATACATATATGTACATATATTTTCCTGATATTACCCAGTATTGTTGTGATTAGTATTCGAGTTATCATGTATTTTGTGTAATGGTGATAATTATTAAAGCATGATGTGTATAATGCGTTAGATTTCACAATTAGCATAATTTAGAATTACTAAAGGATAGTGTAATGTTATATTCACGCATTTTGTCTCCCAGCAACATGTGTTGTGTACTTGTGATATCGAACTCTTTGTTTTTACTTAACTGTCATCTTAAAAGATAATGTATTGACAGGTCAGGATAACAATGGGCTGCTCAGTTCTGGAAACCAACTTTGGTCTTCGTCTTTCTTGTGAACATGCTAATCATGATTAGCCACGTGCTGGTTGTATCGAGTGCGTTAAGGCTTTGTCCAAACGATTTTTTCCTGAAGTCACTTACGCCTTCGGTGAATTACTGAGAGAAGTATTTCACAAAGCACGTGGTAATTGTGCCATGTTTCGTGAAGTTGCCAGAGTATCTTCTCCACAAAATGGTTCTTAATAACCGAGAAACAGAAGTTCTTTTTCTAGGATGCTCTGAGAGTCCTGCTTCCGACTGGAAAAAGAAATATTTTCATTCGGAGACTGTAATACTGTGCGTGCAACATTAATTATAGAATCTCCTTTCTCTCCTTTTTTTTTTAATTTTAAACTTGTAACGTAAAAAGTAAAGATTTTATACTGGTCACTCTTCAGTGTTTGTTAAATTGATTTTGATATATATATATATATATATATATATATATATATATATATATATATATATATATATAGTATGTTACAACACTGTATTTTGTAACGGTCCTGTCATGCGCTTGATAAATTTTGAAGCTGCAGCATAAGCAAAACTTTGAGGTACAAGGAGAAGTAAATTTTGTATTTTGACCATGGTTACATACGTTTCTTGAAGTTTGAAGATGCTGTTTTCAGACTATTGATTTCTGTGTTACATTTTGTCATATGAATGGTTTAATTCGTTTTAAAAATAATTTAGCATGTTTTTCACATCTTAATTGTGGTAATTTAATATTGCGTACATGATTTAATTTCGCATTTTAACAATTGTGGTGGTGATTTAATTTTCATTTACTTAGATTTTCTTTTCAAATTCTAAGTGTTTCTTAATAGTTAAAATTTGCTTGGTTAATTTAATTTCTAGATAAATTAGTATTTTTGCGATTTAATTTTGGGTAATAATTTAATTCAAGAATTAATTAAATTTTTTGTTATTTTCAAGTATTAGTAAATTCTCTTCAATATAAGATCGTGAATTCTGCTTATAAATTTTTAGTTTAGAAATAAATGTTCGTATATAAAATTCTTATAACAGTGTTTCATTTACTGACCATCAGTGGTAGGATTATCTGTGTGCATAAGGCAGAGAGACAGAAGTTTTGTACCTCAAGTTTTGCAGGAGTGACTCGAGACCAGGGAGACTCTTGGAGTTGTGTGATGGAGTGATGCCCTTAATTGAAGCCTATATGAATACTTCACAGTTGTTTTGATAAACTTAGTTTGATATCACACATATTTGATATACATAAGTGTATTTAAATGTTGAGACCATACAAGGTTACTAAACTTTTTAAGGGATCACTGTTGCCTTTAGAGGATTCAGTCGTATTTTATATGTTACGAGAGTTGAAGGATCTGGCTTTAGAGAGGTAACTTTGAATTCTATGATTGGTAAGTGTAATAACCAGGTATTTGGAGCTCTTTGTGACAGTATATATATATATATATATATATATATATATATATATATGTATATATATATATATATATAATATACATATATAATATTATATATATATATATATATATATATATATATATGTATGTATGTATGTATGTATGTATGTATAACTGAATCATGAAAGTTTGGAACGTGATAAATCCATTTATACCTTCGTGGCTTATACCTATATATATATGTATATATATATATATATATATATATATATATATATATATATATATATATATATATATATATTATATTTGAAGTGGGAAATTGAGAAGGGTTCGGAATCACTAAGAATTAAACTGGTTTTGAGATTATGCAAGTGAGTCATGATATCATAAATCAATTAATCAATGTTCGTCCCCATGTGTAGTCGGGTTCATTTACCTTAGTCTTTGCACCTTTTGGCGTTTTGTATTTTTATTGTATTCTCTGAGGATCGTATGATTCTTTGTTTCCTCATTTCATTAGTGTTTTTCGACAAGTTTTTGTCTTTTATTGTTGCACTGAGATTTTTTAATCCCTAGGAGAGCTATTAATCAGGTCAGTGGTCTGGTTAAACTAAGATACACTTAAGACTTTTTCGCGATATTGTTGCAAATATGATTTTTAGTGTTTATATGATATTGTTGTTTCTCTACGGCTTTTTGTGTCATGTGTGCTAGTTGCAATTAAGATTTTTCGTTTTTTAACTCCTTGATTTCACATGCCGACGAATTTTTTTTTCTTGCTGCTTTACGTAGAGTGAATTGAATGTGAGTGGTTCAAATTCTCGCTCATTTTTATATTGCATAAAAATTTTTACAATCACCCAACCTGCCCCATTTTCACTTAAAAATGTATGTAAATCCCTTACCATTAAAGTTTTAGTTGGACTTTTGTCTGTCGTATGTTTTTATAGATATTTCTCCGTTTTCTTGTATGTCTGCGTATTCTGGCTTCCTCCTTGAAAGAGTTGAAAATCAGAAAACTGAAAGTATAAGGATAAATGGTGAGAAACGATGACAAGGGAGTAAGATAGAGAATGAGGGGCGGTATTTTGGCTTGTTATCTACGCGTCACCTCCGAGTTGCTATAGTAGATGCACATCAACCGTGCATCTGATGTCTAGGCCTGTCCCTTACGTGGCTCCTGATTGGCTGTTGATGAGCCACTCACAGGGCCGGAAACCCTCAGTCTCTCGAGAGAGTTCACACAGGCAGGATGTATGTTCCACCTCTCCTGAGGGATACGTCTTCCCTCAGGAGAGGCGGAACATACATCCTGCCTATGTGAACTCTCGAGAGAGACTGAGAGTTTCCAGCCCTGTGACTGGCTTATCAACAGCCAATCAGGAACGTCGTAAGGGACTGGCCTAGACATCAGATTGCACGGTTGATGAGAATCTACTATAGTAGTAAACATGGCGAAAGCTCAATGGGACGCCATGTTTAGTGCTAGCCTCTCGTGGATCAAAGATATCGTTTATTAATGTAATTTGTCGACCACACAATATAGAAATAGGTGTATAAAACATTGTGATCCCCGAGGGGCTGGTACTAAACACAGCATCCCCAGGAGCTCCGCCATGTTCAGTATTAGCACCTCGGAGTAGGTGATGCGTAGATAACAAGATGAATGAAGATGAGGTTGATGAAAGTGATGCTGGTTTTAAAGAGTTTCTGATACTAGAAGGGGTTGCATGATGTTACAGGGTTAATCGTTTTCAAGAATTTTGGTAAATGAAGTAAGTGATTGACACCCAACAAGCTTGAGGAGCGTCTCTTTCCTAAGAACTGTGGTGCGCTGTGGAAGTCGGTTGACGAAGTACATTTTCCACCGTTCTTCAGTGCCTTGAACTGACAAGCATTTTATACCCTGTCGGAATTCGCACGTTCTGCATCACACACACACACACACACACACACACATACTGTATGTATAAGTGAATCACGAAAGTTTGGAACGTGATGAATATATAACAAAAGGCAAAAGCCACGAAGGAAAGTGAAACGAAGGAGTACTGCAAAGGCCTTTCAACTCAATGTCCTTTACTTAGCTGACTGCTAAGTGAAGGACGTAAAGTCAAAAAGGTCCGTGTACTCCGTTTCACTTTTTCCTTCGTGGCCTTCGCCTTTATTCATATATGGATACATTATATATATATATATATATATATATATATATATATATATATATATATATATATATACACATATATACATACATACACGCTAAGACAGAATTCTTTTAAGTCTTCCAGTGACTGTTATGTATATTTCTTCTCTCTATCCACAGTTTTTTTCCATCCCGAACGTATAATAGCCACCATAGCGATTAGCCCATAATAACAGTTATTAGATATATTGATTGAAGAAAGGTACCGTAGTTATGTCCGTTATATCAAATAGAAAAATATCCTAGTCTGGCGTTATTGCATTTCCTTTTACGTCCGCCTGGGCATCATGAGGGTCATGTATAAATCCGCCCGAAGGTCTTGTAGTTTTTTATATTGGCTTTTATTGTGGAGCTTTGTCTCGTATTTTTCTTTCTTTGTTTTTCCTCTTTAAATTTTATCAGCAGAAAAGTGGTCTTATGCTTCCGGGTCTTATAAGATATTTTATTTAAATTCTACTGTGGTTTTTGCCTTTTGTTTTCTCTCTCTCTCTCTCTCTCTCTCTCTCTCTCCCAGTAGCCTAATCCTTGGATGCGATTACATTTTCATGACTGAGTTCAGTTCAGTTTTTCAAAAAAAAGATCTATGGAATTCTGATAGAGGTGCGCGTTCATACTTTTACAGTGCAAGGTTAGAGGGAGTGGGCTCACATAATACATTGATTCAATCATGCCTTAAAGAAAGGTGGAAAATGAGAGGCCATTAACTTTGATAAAAGCTGTAAAGACGCCTCTTTAAAGAGGGAAGCATATAATATTAGTCGAGGAGGACAGTATAGTCCCAGGATCTCGGAAATTCATAGTGGATGCAGAATTGGTCTACAGTCAAAAGTAAGTTTTCACTCGAAGCTTTATGACAGTTATTGCAAGTACTTTAAATCAAAAAATTTTCTTGGTTAACGTATTCTTTTATATTTGTGTGATTTCGGTATATTTATGTTGCATGTGTCCAAAAAAAGACCTCATTAAAATAAGTGATTCTTCAAAGGACATCAAGGAACACTTGAGAATCTCTCTCTCTCTCTCTCTCTCTCTCTCTCTCAGATGAGAGAATTTTTATGGTATACATATGTATAATATGTTTATTAATATTTTTAAATAATAATAATATACTGTAATTACAAAATTCATATGTAATAGTATTTTAAAGGAATACAATAATCTCTCCATTTCACTCTTTTAAATAAGGATAACTCTCTCTCTCTCTTCTCTCTCTCGATCTCTCTCTCTCTGTTCTCTCTCTCTTTAATATGACTTACAACAAAGAAACTTTTCCGTACGCATGTGGAACCCATCCTCCCTTCTGCCGTTCTTCTACGACCTAAGTTACATCGTATGAAACGTTAAACTAATTAAAAGCAAAAAGTAAAACAGTATTCTCAAGGGTTTCCTGTGATCACTTTGACAAGTACTCACAGTCTGACTGCAAAACAAAAGCAGCTTATAAGAAGAAGGGAGACTGCATAGGGTAAATGCAACTGAAACTACTCATTATTATTATTATTTTTATTATTATTATTATTATTATTTATTATTATTATTATTATTATTATTTATTATTATTATTATTATTATTATTATTTGATACTTCTATCAATAGT
Organism: Macrobrachium nipponense; assembly: GCF_015104395.2. Lineage (NCBI taxonomy): Eukaryota > Metazoa > Arthropoda > Malacostraca > Decapoda > Palaemonidae > Macrobrachium > Macrobrachium nipponense. The sequence goes on along the minus strand of NC_061099.1, from coordinate 59,278,968 downwards.
ATTTTCTTTTCCTTCGTACGTCTCTTACTTTGATTGGCACATTTTGAATATAGGTGTTAATAAATTAGGACCTTCGTAGCATTAGCATCGGAAAGACTGCATGATGACAAGTTGCACACCTGCTCCATAAAGGCGGATATGGCCAGCAGGGATGACGTGACATGCGTGGAAATCAAGAGCTATTCTGTCGTTAAATCATTAAGAATCCCAATACTTACATCAGGTCGCTCTATATCATTTTCAGTGAAGTGACGAGTGCTGCCGGATATCTGGTGTTCATGAAATATTGAAGCATTAGATTGCACAATGACGGCTTCTGGACAGACTCAGCCTTTACCTGTCAGTCTTTGTTCAAGGTGACTTTTAGTTTGTCCATTGATCATTCAATATCAAATGTACATTTTTCTCAAGACTGCAACTTCGGAAGTCGTGTCATGCTAATTCATCGATGCCATATTTACAAATATGCGCCTGAGTTCGAGTTGAAACTAGCTCAAGACAATCATAATTGGTTATCATTATTCATATTGAAGAGTTGGAAAAGAAAATTATGTGGAAAACAATAAAATGATGAAATCACTTGTACTCTGCTGTATTACGTCTACTACTTCATCATCTCTCTATAAATGATTTTGACCAGTTAAAGTTATTAATCACATTTTCCCTTTAGACCCTGGTTTCATGTGCAGGGCTTATCGGCCCTGCTGTATAGCTGCCGTTGCGTTCCAGTTTCTTTCCTCGTTGTCTCTTAATGGTTCGACTTTAAAGCTCGCTCCTCATGGTTATGGTTCTTTATGTCACCTCTAGTTTGAAAAACTTAATCTGGAAGCTTATGACTTGCGAGACGAGTTGCTGAGAACCTTTGGGTTTTTTTCTAGAAGACCCACAAGATTTAAAGTTCCAAACCTGTAGGTGTTACTATGCTGGTAAATCAGTAAAGTCTCCATATCATTTAGGTACAATAATCAAACATTCAGATTTCTTGAGACCCAGAGCACTAAGACAAACTGCACTGAAACCCGAAGCAACTCTACTAAACTATGGATATCGTAACGAAGAAAAACATGCCCAGATTTCTTATGACCCCTTGATTTATAGAATTTATACAGAAATGCAGTTATGCAGTTATAAAGCTCAGTTGATCTGGTGTTTTCTAGATTAGCTATCTTAAAATTTCGAGTCGTATTGATTTTGGAATCAATGCCGCAACTGTATCGGCGGCAAGGAATGGCCGCCTGTAGGACTAATTCAGGCTAATAACTTGGGCATCTAAAATCTGACGACCGGCAGCTCGTTGATATTTATCATCCAATTTAACAAAAACGTATCTTCTGGGGAAATAACTCATTCAAAGGCCAGCTGCTGATTGATTCCAGACATAATGTGATGGCTGCCATCCAATCAAATTCATGATATTGTGTCAACAAACATAATGAGCTTCTTCTCATTTTAGTGGGATCCTTCTCAAGTAGATGCTGCAGCTGGGACTCGAGAAAAACGACGTCCGTATCCATTATGTTGTAGATGAACATGATTAGTTTGAGAGTTTGTATATTCAGGAACTAAATCCTGCGAGCAGATTCGGGTTCGGGATTTAGGCGTGCCTCAGCAACAGCGCACGAAACCTTTCCCATATTAAAAAACTAGCGTATCTTTGGTTACATAAACCTGATATTTTTATGTCTATGTCTTTGTTGTCAGTGCGAGGACTCAGCTTTCAGTGAACAAGAATGTAGATTTTCTAAGAACATTTCCATGCTGTTAGTGTGTTCTATTGTAAACCGATCTGACTCTCAGCCTAAATTCTGTCAGGACCATTCATAATATTAATTAATGCTATAGATTTTACAACAACGCGGGCCTTTGTCAGTGGCGGGAACACGAGATTTAGGAACATAATCACAACACCACCACCTTTGAATAGTACACTAATTTTGCTTCAGTGATGACGTCAAAATAATGCGTAGCTACACCAATGTCTGGATGAGAAGGATCTTCGACGAAACCCACTCAGGAAGTCTAAATGTTAATAAAAACTTAATCCTTTTTGCAAACTGCTACAAGAAGACAAGGTACCTGGAGGGAGAAATTAGATTACTATAGATACAAGAGGAGACCATGAGAAGGCAGCCACCAAGAAAACAACAGATGATGTAATATGATCGAAAAATCGGTTTTTAATAACCAGTATCTTTCCATTTACAATATTTGAATAATACTAAGGTGAACACTATATAAACAGTGTTGTTTTTGCATTTAAATGTGTGAATTACTTATTTTCCAAATAATTTTTTCCATCTCGCTAGCTGTTTTGCATTCGTAACTCGAGGTGAACTTCCTCGAACCTTTTCCGTTTCTCTTTTCCCTTTACGTTTTGTAAAGAAAATTCGCCATGTTCGCTGATAACGTAGTACTGTTTGGTTTAAAAGCATGTTTTGATTTAATAATGCGATCAAGGCATTTTATAACCCTATAAAGGATAGAGTTTTTGTTAACCCCATCACGCAAAAAGCTTTTGTTTTCCTTTGAATATTCCATTACGTAAAAGTGCCAATAGCCATAAAACTTCTTTTTTATTCAGTCATAAATGTATTTCCTTTATTGTCAAATAAGGTTAGGAGCATTTGTCCAGACATAAAGTGCTTGCTGGAAACGAATTCGGAACCTGTATTTCAGCCACTAATTTATTCTTGTTAATCCTCATTTGATATTCATTCTGGCGCTGAGTACATGAGTAATTCGCTGTTTCTGGGTATGAGTGACGGGCAGGAGGGGGATGAGGGGAGTGTGGGGTGAGCTTTACATTTACTGTGCAATATATTTTCCGGGTCAGAACTTGCATTTTTCAACACGTTTAACCCACATCGCTGCTGCGTAATGTATTTTTCGTTGACTACAATAATTCTCGAATATAACATACACTGGATTTGCCTTTTATTAAAATCATTGAGAACGAAATAAGACCCATTTCTTGAGTGCAAATCTGGATAATCTGCGGCAGATTTTCAGCATATCTTTAGCGATACATCAGATGTACATCGAGGAATGGGTCTTATTTTACTACTCATCTTAAGAACGACGTCTTCCATATTCTTCATTAGAAATCATTTTGTTTCCTCATGGGTCATATTCTTCATTAGAATCATTGTTTGTCCTCATGGGTCATATTCTTCATTAGAATCATTGTTTGTCCTCATGGGTCATATTCTTCATTAGAATCATTGTTTGTCCTCATGGGGCATGGGAGCTGATCCTATCTACTTTTATCCAGTGATCTGGCTTCATTTGGTATTGTCTGCTGTCTCATTTTAGTGATCATTAAACAGTTGTTGTAAGATTTTTCTCGTAAATATAGTCAAAGCCTCCTAGGCTATTGTATTATGTGTGTGTGTTTGTATGTAGTATTTATGTATTTGTATTGTATGTATGTAGTATGTATGTATGAGGTGTTGTATGTATGTATGTCTTAAAAAATAGTGAATTGTTAATCTCAGCTTTTCCGGTTAGAGACATAGGTACTTAGTGATAAGCGCTTGGCTCTTCGAAGAATGCTGAAATGAAAAACAGTCAGGAATGGTGACCATGCGATATGAGGTTGACAACACTTCAGAGATCACATGATTGGTTCATGCGGCGCGTCCGGTTGCTAAGGCACTCCGCAAGGCGTGTCTGTGTGTGTGTTCATAGCGTGTGGTGTATGGGCCCCTTAATGATAAGTGATGCAAAGAAGGGAGGACGCTTTCGATTGCTTGTGTCATTGAGCAGAGCACACTTGGAGGAGGTTTGAGGACACCCATCGTAAGATAGAGTAATACGAGACTTTGGAAAAGTTACCCTTTGAAAAGAGAAAGAGAAGTGTAGTGTGTACACGTTTATTTTAATTAACTTTCACATATTGGAGTGATGTAATAAATATGTCTCTTTATTTCAGATGGGTTCATGGCACCATATAAGAGAATGGGTTCTCTAAAGACTTTAATGACCATTTTAATGGCGTAGTTAATCAGACAGTGAATTTTAGGGGGAGTGTTTACTTAAATCTAGTTCAGTAGAGAAGAATGGCAGCTTACAGTTTTTTGGGGGGTTCAGACTTTATTCTTTTAACTCAACTTTGTATTCATTTTGTTTCATTTAATGTTTAGCTAATTTGGGAAATAAAGTATATTTTTGTATCTATGAGGATTCATTTGCCCAGTTTGCATTTTTAGCTCATGCAGAATGATAAGCAACGAAGAAAGGTAAGGGAGTTGACCTTTTTGTTTAATTTGTTTAAATGCATGCCATTTCGTCCTATAAGATCGTTTATATATATATATATATATATATATATATATATATATAATTATATATATATATCTACTACTACTACTACTACAAAGTGTAAACAAGGAGTATTGGTTGTATTTCATTGTTACCAGAGGTTGAGACTTTTCCACGAATAACCAATTATCCATCAAGGAGGAGGCAAGTTAATGACGTCATAAGTTATGTCATTATATCTTCGAAAGACATTCCTCTGAGTTTGCAGGTGATGTCTACAAGAAGTCGGTGTTACTCTTATAATTACCAGAATTATGCAACTTTCGTAATACAGAATAGTAAAAAATTAGGTATGGATGTAAGATACCCTGTGACAAAGTGTCATCTTTGTCAAGGACGTTGATAACATTTTATTCCAGAAAAAAACACTGGAACACTGGCTGTGAATCTCATAGTAGTCAAATACAAATAAAGAGAAATAAAAAATTACTCTACCTGTTATGAAGATTTGGAAGCCCTTGCTTTGCTCTTGCTAGAAAGAATTAAAAGCAACTCAGATTCATTGCTCTTCTCATGACGCCAGTTCGCTATCGCGCTGACTGGAAAAAATGAAAAGGAAATTTCATACGATTCTAGCAAAGTACGCCATTTTATTATAAAGTCTCATTCTCTGACTCTGAAAAACTGT
>NC_061099.1:59254020-59271520 GCF_015104395.2 Macrobrachium nipponense | reverse complement strand
TCAGATGAATTGACCGAATCCAGGATATAACCTTCAGAGAGGCCAGGGATGCTGGCGCATCCTTCATTTCACGTTCCTGGATAACTAATACATTAAAAGAGATGAATCCTTTGTTAAAAGAAACTGGAACAAAAATCTATAAGACTGTCATCGCAAAAAGAGTGAGAATCTTGGAAAGCCTTAAGTTCTTTCTCAGGAGTCAAAAAACATCATAGCTGAGGCAGCGGGTAGACCAAGAAAGTCTTTACGTAAATTGGCACTTGAACTAGAAACAAAAAGGGGAAAGAAGAGAAGTTTATAGTGCTGTATATCGTAAGTTGCAAAAATCTGTTATCAGCAAGCTCAACATCACTCAGCAACAGAGAGGAGACCATGCATGGTTGTTTGTTGTTCATTTCTTAAAGATTAGGATTGAAAGCTGACTTTCTCCACGTTGCCGCATCAGATGAATTCTTCATTCACACAGTCAGGAAACCAAATAATAAAAATGACATAATTTGGGCTGCAAAGTTGAATGATATCAGCGATGATGTGCGCTATCGCCAAGTTGTGAAATTTCCTGAATGTTTGATCGTTTTTCTCTGTTTCACAGCCAAATGTTTAATGTGGATCATCAAAGAAAAAGGACAGTCATGGAATGGCGAATACTTAAGAGAAACTGTGCTTACTAATGGAGTATTTCCTTTCCTCAAAGATCCGGGAAATGTGTTATCTGTTGAAGAAGTCACATTTTTGCATGATGAGGCACCATGTTTCAAGGCTCTTCAGACACAGGAGCTGCTTCAAAACAGTGATATCGATTTCTTCTCATCAAGTGAATTTCCAGGTAGCTCCCCTGATTTGCTGAAATCATACCCCTCAAGAATTCAGGCTGTGGTACAGGCAGATGGAGGCCACACAAAATATTAAATACTCAGAAAGAAACTTAAATAAATACCTGTTCTGAATTACTTTTGTTTATGTCCATATCAATTTTAGTTTACGCTGTAGACGCGGGGTGGGCTCTAATTTCAAAACACTGTATATAGAAATAAACTGAAACTTATAAATAACAAAGGGATAGTTGCCTTTGTTACATTTTGAGACACGATTTAACTCCATAGATTTAAGTGGTGAATGCGATTTTGGACATATGAAATATTGTAGTTCATGTGAATGTTGATATTGAAGAAATCGAATAGGCTTTTTTTGTGAGTGACCTTGAAACTTTCATTTCTTGACCTAGCGAGCATTTGGGACCTATAGTCGATTCATTTAAGGTAGATTCTTGCGCCTACGAGACGTTTGTTTGGCGGCCTCTGATTGGCTGGTAGCGGGAGGCAGACTGCTCGCTCAGTGGGTCATATTTTCGTTTGAAGCTTAGAAAACTAGCAATATGTTTACATTTCTTTCATTTTCATCTCACGTTTTACAAAAGATAGGAAAGTTTTGGTCATACCTATGGATTCGGTATTTAAATGTACAATTAATGAATCTTTTCCTGAAATCAATAAGTTAAAATACAAAGGAATTACAACGAGTAGAAGTGAAAGGAGAAACATTTCATTCTTTATACCTGTTTTTATTCATCATCGGATTTTGCATAATTCACGAGATCAAGATAAAATGAAATCTTGTGTTATTAAACAATAAAATCACCCTGAATACGCTGGTGCTTTCAGATTTTAGATGCGTGTAATATATAAAGAGAAAATGAAGAATATGTCTTATTATGTTGCATTCGTGCTTGACTCGGTTTGACAGTAGTGCCGAGACACATCGTTGGGTCTGGTCCTCTCAGCTAGAGCCGTTGGCGTGTTGGCAGTTGCCAATTGGCGATATGAGAAGTTTGCAGTTTCGAGACTATGTATTCACCGAATTATTATGTCCTTATATTTTTCTATAAATAAATGCATAGAATTCCCATTATAACTTTCGAACATTTTTTACTCAAATATCATATATGTCCGTATTTCTGGACATAATCTGATAAAAAAAGTAAATAATCAGATGGATGCATCTGGTATCGTGGAGGTGTAGGCTGGCGCGGGCGGGAAATTCAGTCCAGGAATGAATTTGAAATCTACGGACCTACTTCGCACTCTTCAGCTCATCCTTAGTTTTAATGAGGTTGGTTTCAACATATTGTTTCTAATTTTCTTATATGAATATATTTTCAAACTTAAGAGATATCAGAGACTTAATTGAGTGATATGAAATAATAATCTCAGTGGAGCAATAAACAGCAACGAACTAAGCAAGATTTTTTTTCTTTTCAAGCAGATGTCTCAATGACAGCATCATTCGTCGCACCGTTTCCAGATTTGCAAGTCAAGCTCGCAACATTATAATGAATGTTCATCGTTACTTCAGCTCACAGTGGGGAGCAGACTCAAGAAATGAAGTATTTGAGAAGACCGCCAAAGCTACAGGAGTGCCAACCAACACAGTGAAAAAAATCAAGCGACAGTCATCTGAATGGTGGTAACGTCCCCTTCGCTTCACCTGTATATCCCAGGAAGAGGATCCGAGTGAAGGACAAGGTGGATAGTTTTGAAAATGAGTGTATTCGGAAGGAGATTTTGTCTTTTTACGAGAGAGGAGAGCTCCAACGTTAGATGCCCTACTGGAAAAAGTGAAGGAAGACCTGGTAAAGTTAATGGTGGAAGAACAACTTTATGGAAAATTGTGAGAGGGCTTGGATTCCGGTACAAAAAAGAGACGAGTGGAAGAGCAATTTTAATGGAACGTGATGATATAGTGGCAGCGAGACTGAATACCTACGGTTAATTGAAAAGAATAGGAATTGTAGTCCAACTGAACGTAAACCTGAAGTATTCCTTGATGAAACTTGGATAAACCAAAATGAATGTGTACGTCAGTGTTGGACAACGGGTGAAGGCGAAATAGGACCCAAACTTAAGACTGGAAAGGGGTCAAGATTTATTGTGGTGCACTCGGGGAGTGAGAAGGGGTTTGTCAAAGATGCGCTATTGTTGTTTAGGTCAAAAAATGGTGCCAAAGGGGACTACCATGATTCCATGGACCATGAAAAGGTTTTTAAAGTGGTTTAAGGAACAACTATTGCCTAATATAGAAGATAGATCTCTAATCATAATGGACAATGCTCCCTACCATAGCAAAAGTAAAATAAAAAATAAAGTGCCAACAACCAGCAACAGAAAAAGTGAAGTCATACAGTGGCTTTCTTCTAATAACGTCACCCACGACCATCAGCAACAAAGCCAAAATTGTTGCAGATTGCCAAGTGTCACAAAGAAAAACAGACGTATGTGATAGATGAGATAGCCTGTGCAAATGGTCATGATGTGCTCAGACTGCCACCATATTATTGTCAGTTTAACCCCATAGAACTTATATGGGCTCAAATAAAGGGGGATATCAGAAAAAATAACTCTAATGCAATCAATCTTTGAAAACTGTTGAGCAGCTTACGAGACTGGCGATAGACAAAGTTACAACAGAAGACTGGAAGAAATGTTTTCACCACGTTAAGAAATTAGAAGATGATTATAGGAGGAAAGATGTTGCTAGAGAGCATATGTTTGAAAGTTTTTTTATTGACATTGGGGATGACGAAACTGACAGTGATGATATTGATATTAGGGAGGATGACACTGACAGTGATGATATATATCAATGATTTTCCATTATTTTTTCTTTTTTTAAGTTGAAGACCTAACAGTGTTTCTATAGTTTTCCAATTTTTAGATAGGCAATTTCATAACTACAGTATATCCATATGAGTTTCCTTTTTTTTTAATATTTAATGGCATAACAATGTACATATCTGTTTATAAATTCTTTTTACTTGGTTTTAATAGAAAAGGGGATATCAATGTATCTTTATAATTTCCCATTCTTTTGTTCCAATAGGTAATGACATGATTATGTATATATGCATGATTTTCCTTTATTTATTTTTTAAATAATGATGACGTAAGAAAATTTGTAAAATTTTAATTTCTTTTTGTTCATATCGATAGCCTAAATGACATACCAATGTAAGCCTACTGTGTATGAGTTTTTTCTTTTGTGTTTATGACATAATATATCTGCATTAATTTCCATTCTTTTGTATAAAAAGATGATGATATAACAGTCTTCTGATTAGTCTCATTATCCTACATGTACGATATATATATACAATTATGCAGGGCTGTGGGAACGGTTACGGGAGCTATTCTAACTCAGGTATGAATTAAGTGATTCAAAATATCAACTACCTCAGGAGAAAACTAAGCAAATTTTCCTAAACATTGTTGTAGACATGTTGTCAAGTGTAACATGTATATAAAGGAGATAAACATTCTGGTGTAAGAGTAACTCAAGCAATTCTGAAAAAGACAGTATATTATATTCGTTACATCGTCAACAAATTTTATGGTAAGAAATAAACATTTGTACTTTTGTTTATTGAGTGAACATATGAAAACCATAAGCTTTTGATGTTATTGGCCAGAGAAACAAGTTCTGTTATTTATCAGTGAGCCTCATAAAGCATGTACATTTCTCACTTAGACTAAATTGAAGCCAACACCAGATGCATCCATCTGATTATTTACTTTTCTTTTATCAGATGTGTCCAGAAATACGGACATATATAATATTTTAGTAAAAATGTTCGAAAGTCATAATGGGAATTCTATGCATTTATTTATAGAAAATGTAATTACATAATAATTCGGTAAATACATAGTCTCGAAACTGCAAACTTCTCATATCGCCAATTGGCAACTGCCAAACAACGGCCAACGGCTCTAGCTGAGAGGACCAGACCCTCGATATCTTGCGTCTCTCGGCACTACTGTCAAACCGAGTCAAGCACGGATGCAACATAATAAGACATATTCTTCATTTTCTCTTTACATATTACACGCATCTAAAATCTGAAAGCACCAGCGTATCAGGGTGTATTTCATTGTTTTAAAACACAAGATTTCATTTTATCTTGATCTCGTGAATTATGCAAAATCCGATGATGAATAAAAAACAGGTATAAAGAATGAAATGTTTCTCCCTTCACTTCTACTCGTTGTAATTCCTTTGTATTTTAACTTATTGTATTTCAGGAAAAGATTCATTAATTGTACATTTAATACTGAATCCTTTGGTATGACCAAAACTTCCTATCTTTTGTAAAACGTGAGATAAATGAAGAAATGTAAACATATTGCTAGTTTTCTAAGCTCAAACGAAAATATGACCCGCTGAGCGAGCAGTCTGCCTCCCGCTACCAGCCAATCAGAGGCCACCAATTGTTTTAAAAGTTGATTTCCTTTTGTAAGTTGTACGTTGGAGCGAGCCCGCCTTTCAGTTCATGTATTTCGTTAAATTTACATAGTTTAATTTCAGGCCAGATCATCATACTCCTACCCCATCCAGGGACATAGAACCTACTTAGTCGGCGGCTAATTGTTTTGCACTTTTGATATTTACAAATACATAATTCGCTATCCACTACTTCAAGTTTTAAAGATTTTACCAAAATAACTTCCAAGTGACTAAATTATCTATCATTTGACAGAGAACACAGTGGCTGTTAATGAATTACTTTGCAAAATATTTATGCGCTAGGATTCTTTATTTGCCAGTATCATTAATTGCACTAACAGTTAATAACACTCATCACTCTTAAAGTGACCTCAGCAGATTTTCGTGTCTTGATGGTTCAAAATTAGCTGTTTATCCTGGAAATGCGCAGTGATCTCCTTTCACTAATCTTCTAAGTTTCATCTCCTTCATTTCTCACAACAGCGGGGATACGATTTGGCATCTCTGTTTGACCTATTGTGGCACCCAAACACACTGCAAGTGTTTATCATATTGAAAGAATTAATAGGTACAATATCATTGCAAATTTCCGAAAAATAGTTCTTACCATTATTGCGTGCTCAACACAGCTAACCTACAACATGGCCGACTTCCGTGTTTACATCCGGGTCTCATTCTGATCGAAAAATATCTATATATATCTCGTCTGCCATCTCTATACCATCACTACGTAGTTCGGTGGTCTTCCACTAGGGTGGCGCTACAAAGCCTTTACGGTCATCTATAAAGTTCTGGTAAACCTGTAAATTGAAAAGAGGATTAGTGGGATTGTGAATTTTTTATCGTTGTTGTTTAATTAATAAGTAGGTGTTTAGCGAATGTTTGGGGTTTAATGAGTGTTTAGTGAATGTTTTGCGAATATTAGTGAATGTTTAGTGTGTAAATATTCTGTGAATGTTTACTGAGTGTTCAGGGTTTTGTGAATGTTTTGAGAATGCCCTTGAATGTTTAGCGAGTCTTTAGGGTTTTAGTGAAAGTTTTGTGAATGTTAGTGAATGTTCAGTGTGTAAGTATTCAGTGAATGTTTAGTGGGTGTTTATTGGATGTTTAGTGTGCAAGTAATGTGAGTATTTAGAGTTTAGTGAATGTTTAATGTGTACATATTCAGTGAGTGTTTAGGGTTTTGTGAATATTTGTAAATGTTAATGTTTTGTGAATGTTAGTGTTTAGGGAATGTTTATTGTTTAAGCATTCATTGATTATTTAGTGGCTGTTTAGGGTTTAGTGAATGTTTAGCATATGTTTAGTGAGTGTTTAGGGTTTAGTGAATGTAAGTGTTTATTGAGTATTTAGGGTTAGTTAATGTTTTGTGAATGTTTTGTGCTTAGTGAATGTTTAGTAAGTATTCACCATGTGTTTAGTGAGGGTTTTAGCGAATGTCTTGTAAAAAATGCTAGTATTAAGTGAATGTTTAGTGTGTAAGTGTTTAGTGAGTGTTTAAATGAGTGATGAGTGGTGTTCATTCACTGTTTAGTGTTTGATGAGTGTTTATGGGTTTAATGAGCATTTAGATTTTAGTGAGTATTAGTATTTAGTAAAATAATAGTAATAAACTACAGTACTATGAGCTGGACCGAGACCTTCCAATATGTCCCATATTGAAAGGTCTCAGTCTAGCTCATAGTACTAAACATTATTAATATTATCATTTTTACTGTTGTTATTTTTTTAATTTTCCCTCATTATTATTATTATTATATCATTATTATTATTATTATTTTTATTATTATTATTATTATTATTATTATTATTATTATTATTATTATTATTATTATTAATGCTTGACCAAATTTCACGGAGAATTACCTTGCATTCTAACCATAGTGGTCAATGCCTAAGCATCTGCACTTGGATCTAAGCAGTGTCTAGCATAAATGGTTCCTGTAAATTACTGGACTTTCTTTGCTTACAGTCACTTAATACCAACTAAACAGTAATGTGCAATTACAAGCACTTACACTCACTTAACACTCACACTTACTCTTCACTCACACTCACTAAACACACAAACTTTTTATGCACACACTTAATAACACTTAACACTCACTATACACTAAACACTCATAAAACACTAAACATCACTGTACCCTAAAAACTCAGTAAAGAATTCAATTTACTAAACACTACGTAATCCTAAACATTCATTTAATCTTAAACACTTACTAAACATTCACTAAGCACTCACTACACACTAAACATTCACTTAGTACTTACTAATAGACTAAACACTCACTAAAACATTCACTAAGCACTCATAAACCCTAAACGCTAAATACTCAATAAACCCTAAATGATTATTAAACCCCTAAACATTCATTAAACATTAAATGGTCACTAAACATTCAGTAAACACAGTCATTCACAAAACATCCACTAAACCTTACTCGCTAAACATTCACTGAAGACTTGCACACAAAACATTCATTAAACCTTAAGCACTCACTAAACCTTCACTGAATACTTACTAAACATTCACTGAACACTTACTCATGACTATTCACTGAACACTTACTCATAAACATTCACTAAACACTTATTCACTAAATATTCCCTAACCCTAAACACTAGCTAAGCATCCGCTAAGTACTTACTCATTACACATTCAGGATAACCAAAATTCACAGTCGCACTATGCTCTGTTCAATATGCATGGTTACCAGACCTTTAAAGATGGTCGCAAGACTGCAGCACCGCTCTGGTGGAAGACCACCTAACTACATAGTACTGGCATACAGATAGCATCTCCAGAGATATACCATCTACGGCAGTGTTTCTTAAAGTGTGGTCCACGGCCGCGGACCCCCAGGGGTTCGTGGAATGTTCCAAGGGGTCCTCAGGATAATGTGAGGAAGAAGTATTGCTGTTAAGTTCACTAAAATATGTGCGTAAATAGCAAAATTAATAATGTTGTGAAAGTTATTTTAAGTAAAATGTCAACATTTATATTGAAGATAAGTTATATAAATAATTCAGTAGCAATTTTAGTACTATATATTATACCATGAAAACACTTTTAAACCCAAGAGGGAAATTATCATAATAAGGGTCCGCTACATGAACAGTTTTAATAAAAGTGGTCCGTTGCACAAGAAAGTTTAAGAAACACTGCTGTATGAGCTGCTGCCCACGAAACTTAAGCACAGCCCGGTGGTGGCCTTTCCTGTATCGTTGCCAGAGGCATGATTATAGCTAATTTTACCCTTAAATAAAATCAAACCTACTGAGGCTAAAGGGCTGCAATTTGGGAGGTTTGATGATTGGAGGATGCATGATCAACAAACCAATTTGCAGCCCTCTAGCCTCAGTAGTTTTCAAGATCTGAGGGCGGATAGAAAAAGTGCATACGGACAGACAAAGGCGACAATTTAGTTTACGTTTACAGAAAACTAAAAATTGTTGAAAATACAATCAAATGAATTGTTTTACTGCTCAAACCGTAAGACAATTTTGATTATATAGACAATACCGGAACTGGATAACAATTGTCCAGTATAAAATTAGCAATTGTTTAATTGGTTTATTAGGAGGTACGCAACAGGTCAGAAGCCATTTTGCTTTGTATTTGTTAGTTTTAGTTTGATTTTTCTATCTTCATGAGTTACTGGCGTTTGAAATCTTAACTTCTATTTGTATTCTCAGTTTTCTTATCTGTATTTACTTGTTTTACCCATTACGTTAACTTTCAGTAAGACTTCATTTTATTGATTTTCAGTGCTTTTTGTGTTTTGTGAATAATTTCCACCTGATGATAAAATTTTCTGCCTAAGCCAAGGCAATATTATTCTTCATCGTCAAGTTAAGATTTCCAAGTGGTTGCCTTATTATTGAAATTACATATATTCAGTGCTTTTATTTTTGCCTTGCCGTGTTCTCTTTTATATTTTACATACAATAATTTTAAGTATCTTTATGAATGTGTCATGATTCTACAGGCCTTGAAAATGTTTTGAAGTAACACAACAAACGTTGACGTCAAATAATGATGTTCCATTTTACCTCGCCCTTGTGTTATATATATATATATGTATATATATATATATATATATATATATATATATATATATATATATATATATATATATATATATATACTATATATATATATATATATATATCTGTGTGTGTGTGTGTGTGTGTGTATGTGTATTTTCATCTTCTTTATCTTCAGCTTTCCATCCTTATATGGGGTCGCTGCTTGTTATTAGTCTTCTCCATCTTCTGCGATCATGCACCATCACCTCACTCACGTTCCTCTCCCGCATGTCCCCGTTCTACAGTGTCTCTCCATCTCATTTTTGGTCTACCTCTCCTCCTTGTTCCGGTACTTCCATGTTCATGGTTCTTTTACATACAGAATCCTCCTCTCCTCTCATGACATGCCAAACCATTATAATCGTCTCTGTTGCAGCTTCTTTGATATGCATGTATATATATATATATATATATATATATATTATATATATATGAATATATATATATATATATATAAAAAGTTATATATATATATATATAATATATATATATATATTATACTATATATATATTATATACATACTATACAACTTGAGGTTGGCCTGTTTTCGCCTCTAACTGCCTGTCACTCGCTATCGACCTATTTATTTATTATTATATATCATATATGTCTAGTGTTCATTCCCCCCATTACATATATATATATATATATATATATATATATATATATATATATATATATATATATATATATAGTATATATATATATATATATATAGATATATATATATATATATATATATATATATATATATAAGTCATATCACATTTCCGTGATTCATATATATCGAGCTACAATGTCCTTTAAATATCTAATTCGCCTCTACCTCGAATTAATATATTTTTCACATATGCTTAAACGAAGGGGAATTTTTTTCTCGATAATAGACTTGCCTGGACCACGGGCGGCGAAACCTATGATCTTACAAATCCCAGGAACGTCAGTGAAGCTTTATCCTACTACACCACCGCGAGAGGTTAAAAGTTCATGTGCCTTCTTCAACCCTCATATACCTTTCTGCGCGCAGGTAATTAGTTGGTTTGGAGACAGCAATTAACCCCACCTCGACTCCCGGTAGTGTTTGTAGTGCTTTTGACAGCACGTAGCCAATCTATAAGTCATATCACATTTCCGTGATTCATATACATATATCGAGCTACAATGTCCTTTTTATATCTAATTCGCTCTACCCTCGAATTAATATATTTCATATATGCTTAACCGAAGGGAATTTTTTCTCGATAATAGACTTGCCTGGACAGGGCGCGACCTATGATCCTTACAAATCCAGGAAACGTCAGTGAAGCTTTATCCTACTACACCACCTCGAGAGGTTAAAAGTTCATGTCGCCTTCTCACATATACCTTTCGCGCGCAGGTAATTAGTTGGTTTGGGAGACACCATGAAACCCACCTCGACTCGGTAGTGTTTGTAGTGCTTTTGACAGCACGTAGCCAATCTATAAGGTCATATCCACATTTCCGTGATTCATATACATATCGAGTTACAATGTCCTTTAATATATAATTCGCTCACCTCGGAATTAATATTTTAATTTTTCATATATGCTTAAACGAAGGGGAATTTTTTTTGTTTCTCGATAATAGACTTGCCTGCCGGACAGGGCGCGAACCTATGATCCTTACAAATCCAGGAAACGTCAGTGAAGCTTTATCCTATACACCACCGCGAGAGGTTAAAAGTTCATGTTGCCTTTCTCACCCTCATATACCTTTCGCGCGCAGGTAATTAGTTGGTTTGGAGACAGCATGAACCCACCTCGACTCTGGTAGTGTTGTAGTGCTTTGACAGCAGTAGCCAGCTATAAGTCATATCAAATTTCCGTGATTCATATACATATATCGAGCTACAATGTACTTAATATCTAATTCGCTCTACCTCGGGAATTAATATTTTTCATATATGCTTAAACCGGAAGGGGAATTTTTCTCGATAATAGACTTGCCTGGCACCAGGGCGCGAAACCTATGATCCTTACCAAAGCCAGGACGTCAGTGAAGCTTTATCCTACTACACCACCGCGAGATTAAAGTTAAAAGTTCATGTCGCCTTCTCACCCTCATATACCTTTCGCGCGCAGGTATTAGTTGGTTTGGAGACACCATGAACCCACCTCGACTCCGGTAGTGTTTTGTAGTGCTTTTTGACAGCACGTAGCCAATCTATAAGTCATATCACATTTCGTGATTCATATACATATATTCGAGCTACTATGTCCTTTAATATCTAATTCGCTCTACCTCGGAATTAATATATTTTCATATATGCTTAACCGAAGTGGAATTTTTTCTCGATAATAGGACTTGCCTGGACCAGGGCGAGAACCTATGATCCTTACAAATCCAGGAACGTCAGTGAAGCTTTATCCTACTACACCACCGCGAGAGGTTAAAAAGTTCATGTCGCCTTTCCACCCTCATATACCTTTCGCGCGCAGGTAATTAGTTGGTTGGAGACACCATGAAACCCACCTCGACTCCGGTAGTGTTTTGTAGTGCTTTTGACAGCACGTAGCCAAATCTATAAGTCATATCACATTTCCGTGATTCATATACATATATCGAGCTACAATGTCCTTTAATATCTAATTCGCTCTACCTCGGAATAATATATTTTCATATATGCTTAACGAAGGGGAATTTTTTCTCGATAATAGACTTGCCTGGACCAGGCGCGAACCTATGATCCTTACAAATCCAGGAACGTCAGTGAAGCTTTATCCTACTACACCACCGCGAGAGTTAAAAGTTCATGTCGCCCTTCTCACCCTTCATATACCTTTCGCGCGCAGGTAATTAGTTGGTTTGGAGACAGCAAACTAATTACCTGCGCGCGAAAGGTATATGAGGGTGAGAAGGCGACATGAACTTTTAACCTCTCGCGGTGGTGTAGTAGGATAAAGCTTCACTGACGTTCCCTGGATTTGTAAGGATCATAGGTTCGCGCCCTGGTCCAGGCAAGTCTATTATCGAGAAAAAATTCCCCTTCGGTTAAGCATATATGAAAATATATTAATTCCGAGGTAGAGCGAATTAGATATTAAAGGACATTGTAGCTCGATATAGTGTATGAATCACGGAAATGTGATATGACTTATAGATTGGCTACGTGCTGTCAAAAGCACTACGAACACTACCGGAGTTGAGGTGGGTTCATGCTGTCTCCAAACCAACTAATTACCTGCGCGACGAGTATATGAGGGTAGAAGGCGACATGAACTTTTAAACTCTCGCGGTGTGTAGTAGGATAAAGCTTCACTGAGTTCCTGGCATTTGTAATGATCATAGGTTTGCGCCCGCCCTGGTCCAGCAAGTCTATTATCGAGAAAATTCCCCTTCGGTTAAGCATAATATGAAAATATATTAATTCCAAGGTAGAGCGAATTAGATATTTAAAGGACATTGTTAGCTCGATATATGTATATGAATCACGAAAATATGATAATGACTTATAGATTGGCTACGTGCTGTCAAAAGCACTACAAACACTACCGGAGTCGAGGTGGGTTCATGGTGTCTCCAAACCAAACTAATTACCTGCGCCCGCGAAAGGGTATATGAGGGTGAGAAGGCGACATGAACTTTTAACCTCTCGCGGTGGTGTAGTAGGATAAAAGCTTCACTGACGTTCCTGGATTTGTAAGGATCATAGGTTCGCGCCCTGGTCCAGGCAAGTCTATTATCGAGAAAAATTCCCCTTCGTTAAGCATATATGAAAATATATTAATTCCGAGGTAGAGCGAATTAGATATTAAAGGACATTGTAGCTCGATATATGTATATGAATCACGGAAATGTGATATGACTTATAGATTGGCTACGTGCTGTCAAAAGCACTACAAACACTACCGGAGTCGAGGTGGGTTCATGGTGTCTCCAAACCAACTAATTACCTGCGCGCGGAAAGGTATATGAGGGTGAGGCGACATGAACTTTTAACCTCTCGCGGTGGTGTAGTAGGATAAAGCTTCACTGACGTTCCTGGATTTGTAAGGATCATAGGTTCGCGCCCTGGTCCAGGCAAGTCTATTATCGAGAAAAAAATTCCCCTTCTTCGGCTTAAGCATATATGAAAATTATATTAATTCTGAGGTAGAGCGAATTAGATATTAAAGGACATTGTAGCTCGATATATATATATATATATATATATATATATATATATATATATATATATATTATATATATATATATATATATATATATATATATATATATAGGAGTGTTTGTGTGTATTTTTTAGGCAGTCGCCTTTGTGGCATTTACTTCTTTGATGCAGACTTTTTCATATTTCCTTACTTCTGTTTCAGAAATTCGTCAAAGTTCTGGATAAGTATACAGATTCGTGGCGTATTTTCCATTTATTGCCACGGTCTGTTTCGCCCTATCTCGGGCTTTCTCAAGCAATAATTAATACATACAGATATCCTCTGCTCTATTTATACTGGCAGGTATGGATTGTGGGGGGGGGGGGGGGGAATGGGAGGACGGTTGCCATATTTTTCATTTGCACTTTTTGGTTTACAAATTACAAGGGTGTGATTAGTTACTTACATAATATTTACATTATATGTTATTACATGTTAAGACTCTATTACGGTGTTAGTTCTACATTCTACTTCTACATCTTATATCCCTTATAAAATTATTGATTTCTTCCTGCGTCATGTCCTGGCGTGGCTCTATTCGGCGTTGTTGACCTCGACCTTGCATCCTTCTTCTCGTTCTACAGAGGGATAAGAACGATCAGCTTCGGTTTGTGTATTTAAACTTGGTTTGCTTGTGGCTTTAAAAACTGCTTCTGTTATTGTTATGTAGTGATATGAATTGCATCTTCATTTTATTATAGTGTTATTTATCAAGTCTTGTAATGATTGTTTCTTGTCGTGTTTGTCTGTGTAGTGTTGGAGGATGGCTCCCGTGTTTGTGTGGGCAAGTAATCTTCGTCTGAGAGTGGTGCATGTTCTCCCAATGCAGTTTTCTCTGGAAGGGCTGCATTCCTCCTCGGGCCAAATGAATTCACAAACTACGTTAGTGGTGATCTCCTTAGTGAAGCAAGCAGATGTGGTTTGCAATACACCCTTACGTCTATGTTGGTGTAGGGGGCTCGTGGCTTGACGTTCTTGTTAATGAACTTAATGATGTTCCTGTTGTTGTTATATTCGTTGTTAAAGTTATTTTGGTAGTATATTGTCATGTGTTGTCCTGTCTTCTCATCGTGTTGGCCTTCGGTGTTGTCTGGTAGTCTCTGTCAAAAAACTTGCGTATTTCTAGCGGTATCATGTTTTCTTCAAATCCGTTGTTTGTGAGTAATTATTGTATTCCGTCTAGCTCCAGATGTGTCGTCTTCCAATTGGTACAATGGATGAAGGCTCGCCGTGCATATGAGCAGATTACCGACCGTTTATAGGCCTCCGGGCATTCACTTCTCCCGGTCAGGCGGCGTATATATTTTATATGTATGTATGATACAAGTAGAAACATCAGATAAGAATAAAATGAATGATGCATGAATCAACGCCGGGCAACCATGATTAAGCGGTAATTAAACGAGGGAGGTGTTCATGAGAGATACCACACGAAAGGGAACGCGACCTATGACTGGTAAGTTCTTGGTATAGTGGTTAGGGTAGAAATACAATAATGTGACGCAACACCAAACATAGAATATCTTCCTCACCTCGATCCCTTAAGTGGAGATCTTTTATTGATTCATAACCAAGTGAGTCAGTGGAGCGATGAGTAATTTGTCTAACCAGAGACTCAAGCGACTGACCTTTCCATAAAGGAAAAAAAAAGCTGCATCAGTTGAAATTATGATTGTTTGATCCGAGCAGCGCCTGCCTTTTCTAAACCAGCTTTTTCATTTCTAAGCTTTCGGCCAGTTAGTACTGAGAAAATAAGCGTATAGAAATTTATTTTTCATGACAACCGAAGGAAGTGCAGTGCCTCTGTCATTGTTTTGCAGTAAGTTTGCAATCATCTGGCTTTGTATTCTTATTCCCTATTCTTTGAATCATAATCACATATTTACCAAAAAAGCCCACTTTAATAATATTTTGTCATTTCAGCAGCGCCTAAATCACCTCCATCATATTCCGGCGTTCACCGTCTCCTAATTTTTTTCCCTTAGTATTTGATTTCACGCAAGAACTTTAAATTCATCCATAAGTACATAAAGATCTTCAGCTTCTGATATATCAGACAAATCATTCCTCTCAAATCTCCTATGCATGACCTCCCAAAAATGTTCCGCCCAACACTGTCGTTCTTCTCTCCCGATGTTATTAGGGAACCCATCATTCCTCTAGACAAGTACTTTCCTCTTGTTCTTTTCACCTGTTGATTTTCAGTAATTTTTCTGTGGACTTCCCCAATACCAATATCAATTCCTATCCACAAGGCTTTGCCTAAATCGTCCACCTGTTTGTCCAAATATTCTCTGTTACTACTTAGTCATCGTTTACCTTCGGTATCTAGACTCGAGTACTTAGCAGAATCATCTTAGCATTATTTATATCCTTCCTGAGATTTTTCTATATGTAGCTTTTGGCTCTGCCTGTCCTTTATAGTCCCAGGCCGCTTCCATATTGTTAACCAATATCACATGAATACTTTTCCAGTAGATTCATATATATTCTTTGTATCCAATCAGTCTTAATCATTATATATATATATATATATATATATATATATATATATATATATATATATACATGTATAACTGATTCATGGAAATTTGGAAACGTGATGGATATATCAATAAGGCAAAAACCACTTAATTGAAACAATGGAATGCCGCTGCAAGGCCTTAAACTCTCGATGAAAGGTTTGCATTGAAACTTCATTGTTTCACTTTCCTATATATAGTTTTATTTATTATTTTTATATATAATATATATATATTATATAATATATATATATTATTATATATGTTATATTTATATATATATATATATATATATATAAATATATATATATTATATATATATTTATATATATATATATATATATATATATATATATATATATATATCTAAATACACACACATATACATACATGCATACGTATATGTAATTTCCCAAAGTCTTAGTCCTTTTCCCACCATCTGTGTTTGAAAGACAGAGGTGGGAACCGTAAGGTGAGTAATGGATTAGAATGAATGATTTAGTTTTTACGATATGCTTTTCGTTTATTCGATGCGTTGTCTTGGAAAATAAAATCTATCGTTACTTTTTTTTTTTTTTTTTTTTTTTTTTTTTAAATCTCATCACAAGATTATGTACTGCGCACTCTTGCTGAAACGCGCAAGTTAGTAAAAATCAGTTAAGGCTATTGCTTTTGTTTTACGATTGAGGCCTGTGAGTAAGCATTGATATTATTAACCTCTCTGTTTAATCAGTGTGAGGAATACTACGCACGTTCATTGATCGGGTAATTTTAAGCAAATCTAATTTAAGTAATTTCCTTTAAATGTTCAAAATTGGGTGACAGTTGTCATTTTTGTCTTCATGGAGAATATACTGCTGCAGAGTTCTCCTGCTTGACGTAAATGCTTTGTAAGATGACCTTCCTCGGGTGTTTGAATTTGCTGACCCACTTGACTGGACAGAGCCGGAGAGAGCGGCCAGCGCGGCGCCTCCTGGCAGGTTCTCGAGCGAGAGATGGAGTCGCGGGAGACTGACATTTCGAGAGGAGAAATTCGACATGAATTAAGAACAGGTGATATTCTCAGCTATTCTGGAACAAAGGATCGGTCGAAATTGAGACGTGGAAGGTGGGGTTTGGGGGGGGGGGGGGGGACGGAGGGGGGGATTGGGTGGTGGGAGGGAGGGGGGAAAAGGGGTAAGGGGAGGTGGGGGCGGAAGGAAAGGGATGATTCAGGGAGAACGAGTGAGCTTGTGAGGAATCAAAAACTAATGGCCGATGTTTGTAGGGACCGAGAGAGAGAGAGAGAGAAGAGAAACTGAGATCGATTTTACGACTTCGTCTACGCTTCCTCAGTGGAATATATTGTGATGGAGATTCCATCGTAGGACGTTTGCGTATTCAAAAACTAAACTAAAATCATATCCTAATTGTTAACGCTATCATGCTTTATACGAGTTACT
>NC_061099.1:59241520-59249020 GCF_015104395.2 Macrobrachium nipponense | reverse complement strand
GAGGGCGGATAGAGTAAAGTGCTGACGGACGAACAAAGCTGGCACAACGTTTTCTATTCAGAAAACTAAAAAAGGTCGCAGGAGGACTGTGGAGTGGCTGATCCTTGTAGATGATGATGTTCACTGGGATAGCAAAGACAAGCGAAAGAATGTAACGGTGTTGTTGAGAGGAGAAATTTGCCAGGGAATGGGAGAAATCAATGTAATATTCAATAGACACCAGGCAGGTGTAACAGTAAATGTTAATTAGGATGGAGGAAGAACTGACGTGGCGAGTCTTGATTTTGGTAATATGAGGGGAGAAGTGAGTTACTTATCTGTGGAGGACAATAGGTAGGAGAATGCAAGATTTGGAAGAGAGGCGGAGTGTCTTTGGAAGCCAAAGTTGGAATGTATGAAGGGATTGTCAGTCCGCCCTATTTTACGAATGTGTAATGGGCATGTTGAACGCAGATAAAAAAAATACTGAGTCTATAAAGGTTAATGTATATGTAGAAAATGTGGAGTGTGTAGAGCCTGAAGAGTGACATATAATAATTATGTAGCATAAATAAAGAGATTTATCAGGCTGTTTTTAGATGGTTAGTCATATTGTGAGGAAGGAGGAAAAGAAAACCCAATAAGTGATGTATGGACGGTATGGAAGACCTTTGTTTCCAGACTGCGATGGAGTATTTTGGAAATTACCTACACATAAAGTTCATAGTCGATTCAGCAGTTAAGGAATGATTGTGACAAGTTACCATTGAATTTTTAGTTGTTTACCATAAACAATTACGCATTTTTGCACCAGTAAACATTTTAAATTAGGTGAGCCAGCACATCCTCATCTAAATATTTAGTATCTGAAATAAGAAGGATGTTTAATATTACAATCTTGGGCAGCATTTGTTGGTGCATGGTCTTTCTTGGCCAATGTTTGCCAGGTTCGATTGGTCTTATCCTCGCCAATGCTCAGTTCCCTCTTCCATGTTGAACGGAAAGAGAAGATTGTTTTTCTTTATAGTGATCACTATATAATAGAAAAAGATGTAGTTACAGTTCCTTACAAAAAATAACCTTGCAACGCTGTTACAGCCGCAAACACAAATCATAATATGTAGAGCGTCAAGATACTTGTATACTTGTTTTTTTTTTTAAATAACGTCCCTACTTTAGCGATCAGGAAATAGCATCGTAATTATATCAAATAGATTATGCAGATACGCAGTCTTAGTTAGATTACATTGATAGTTAAATGGATTCAATATCTTTAGAATGTCTGTGTAACACAGACATGAACAACTAAATTGACACCTTGCTTTTGACATAGTGGGATGTTTTGGTGTGCTTTCCTGTACCGTGCACAGCAATAATTTTTTAAAGATTCAAAAACATTGTTGAAATAGAATAAATATTAACAGACAATATGATATATAAATTAGTAGATAACTGAAAACTTGGAGAACTTGTTTTCTTTGCCCTGTGAGGGTGAAAGGAAATGCTGCATATTTAGAAGGACGATGTTTCCTGTGGGTTCTCCTGTTTATCAGTTAATGTTATCGATCTTTGACTATTAGTGTCTCCTTTTTTATTCTTCGTCTTCTTTTTTTTCTTTTTCTTTTTTTTTGCTGGGTTGGGAAAGGTTATCCTCAGCTCCTTTGCATATATGCTTACGTTCAATTTTCATCTGCATTCCATTTGTACTTCGTTAGTATTTTACTTTTAGCTTTGTTATTTTCATATCTTTCACAAATGTTCACTCTCCTGTGAGGAAACTTACTCAGTAAATTAATGACCTTTTGGGCATGTTTCGTGTAAATGGATGCACACGTTGAATAATAATAATTATGATAATAATGATAATAATAACTGTTCGATTTTCCATCGGCGGTGGGACAGGTTATCCAGTGTTATCTTTATCGCGGAGGCCTCCCGTCCCTCTGAATACAGAGTCGCCGTTTAAAAAGAAATAATCTTCGTCCAAAGTGGCTTCGATCCCCCGGAGCCCTCGGTGATTGAGTTTTGGTTTTATGAGGAAAATGGCTGTTCCACGTTAGGCAGATAATGCCTCGCCCCCTTTTTCTTGTCACCTCTTCGGCTCTTGAGTGATGCCGGAAGCTACTTGACAGTGATTGTATTATCTAACGAATCGCGCCGCTGGTGCTCCTTACACATGTTCTGTGTACATGCGTAACGGCGCTCACACTGTATGCATATGCTACATGTATTTGTTTTAGAATGTGTCATGTATTTACGTATGCTTTTTTCTTTTTCTTTTGTATAGGACTTGTATATTGGTTTCGAATGAAGGTGGAATTTTTGACAAGCGCCTATTCTAGCATGATTCTGGTAAGGAAATATTAATTAGCGTAATTCCACTTGAATGAATCATTAAGATAAATGACGACCAGACTTTTGTAATAGTATGATGAACTTGGGAAGTGTTTGAAATGAACTACGCGACCATAATTAAAAGTCCCCACTATGCATGTAAGAAGATGTTGCGATGTTCCTGAGCACGTGTAAACTTTCTAAATATATAATGTTTTGCAATATTCCAATCTCAGACAGCTGTTGCTTCTTAAGATCATCGAATAGCTTTTATTTCCTTTTGTCGCAAAATGGTCCAGAGGTAGCCGCCATGCTCTTTCTACATTGCAAGTTCGAATCCCACAAAAGGAGGATTTCTGCGTCTATTTACCCCTCAAAATAAAAGTATAAAAATAAACTCTGAGTGGAAATCATATCTAAAAGTATAAGAAATAATCACGTTAGGAAAGTCACTGTGGTTATCACAAATACACATTCCTGTTTCTGGTGAGTTTGACGAGCAGCTTCTGTACGTTTCTTGTTTTATTTTTAATTTTTACGAATTAATTTTGTCTGATTATGATAGATTAAGCCAGCCTCATGTTGGCACGGGCTCTCGCTTTTCAGCAGCCCGTAATTTTGTCTGGGGCATCGTTTAAGGAATATCTTTAAAACCCTGACTCATCGCTTGCTTAGGAGTTAATGGGTATTAATGGTTACACTTAAAAGATCCTGCAATGAGATTTAAATTTGAGTGAGATAAGTGGCACTGCAGCCCAGTTCCTTCAACTCGTTGAAGCCTGAAGGAAAAAAGAAAAACAATGGGACTAAGCGCCTGAAAGGAGATTAAAGAACTGACGAATCAGGAGGTTGGAGATTCACATGCCACAAAGGTTGGCGAGCAAGAATAACTTTAAATCTTATTTTCATTTTTTTTTTCTCTTAATTACACCGGGAGTCATGATGCATTAACAGCCAGTGTCATATAGTTCTTCATTAGTGTATAATAATGCAATCCGAGTGGATCTTTCTTGTTTGTCCGGCCTGGGTGGAGGGCGGGGTAGGTAGAGGATCGGAAAGGTATGGGAGACATGACACATCCACCCTCCTCTTACAAACCTGGTTGTCCGACCTGGGTCGGAGCTGGGTAGGTAGGCCATCGGTAGGGGAGACATGACGGGCAGCTGCGGGTTCCAGCGCAGCGTAGCGCGCGTCATCAAGCTCGTACAAAGAATAATTTTAGTTTGATAACATTGGTCATGCAAAAGCAATTTTCAATCGAAGAAAATCAGGAATTCGAGCCTAGATATTCAGGTAACATTTATTATTACTGCAGTTAGATGAAACGTCTTGTCGGAGGGACTTTTAATAGTAAGCTGACATTAAGCCGTTTGTTCATGACATCTTTTTTCTGCAAAACACGCTGGTATGCAGAAACAAATTGAATTGTTCGTATGTTGAATCTACATCAAATTAAGATTTTTAAGGTTGCGTGTGAAATCTAGTGCATATGATATCTACCTGTATGTAATTAATTTAGCTTTTTTTTTTATTATCTGTGCTACTAGAAATTTGGATTATTCAGTTCTTCTCACGAAATCAAAATCGTATAACATGCTGTATTTATTATTAAAGTGGAATATTTACCAGTCAGGGCAGAGTTTCTTAAACTTAGTTTGTTTTAGTGCTTATAGTTTTTTTTTATTGATGATGACAATAATAATTATAAAAATAAAAATAATGTAATTAACTAACAAGTTTCAAGAATGATAAAGAACGGTTATGCTTTGAATTTAGGGAAACAGAGTCGACTGGTGAAAGTTTGAAATTCTTTTGGAGATAAAACCGGATTGCGTATCGTATGAAAACTGCAAAAAGCGAACGAGGATTTGGACGATAAATGAATTTTAGACAGCGGAAGTATTGACACGGACGGACTCGTATAAGCTTTAGGGAGTTGGTCTAAAAGTGAGAAGAGTGAGGGAATAAAGAAGAGCAGTTTAAATGTACAGTGTAACAAACCCAACTCTGATTTAACATTCATTCTGCTTCTTAGGTGGTTTTAGTCAAGACTTCAGTAATAAATATGGGTTACAAAGACTCAACGACCATTAATAACTTACATTTCATAATTCAGAAATAGCAGTCATCACACGATACAAACACTTTACAAAACAGTGTGCACAGAAAAATTAGTAGCAATAATAAATATCTGGAAAACTTCACTAGGAATGTAAATAATACCGTTACCGAAACTCGACCACCATTGGTCGGAGCACAGAAGAAGGAGTAGAACTCTCGGACCCAGAGGGTAAATTGGGTGACCCATCAAGGATAGATGGAAAATGTATTGCATAGGGAAGAAGAGATGGAGTAAGTATTTCGAAAACTTTTAAATACTGAAAATGAGAGAGGAGGAGATGGGGAAGCACGGTAGGTAGAAGGACCAGTGGTGGAGATACAGAAGAAGGAGTAGAACCCAATGAAGAATGGTAAAAGCACCAGGTCTGTCAGAGTTCCAAATTGAAATGATCAAATTACTAGGTACTTAAGAAGAGAAATGGATGCTGGATTTATTAAAGCTATATGGAAAGAGAAAGTAATGCCAAGGGACTGGGAGGAGAGTCTAATGGTATGTATATATATATATAAATATATATATATATAATATATATATATATATATATATATATATATATATATATAATATTTATATATTATATATACAAGCAGAAGGGAGATGTCATGGATTGTGGTAACTATAGGGGGAATTAAAAAACTAACAGAGCATGAATTGAAAGTTTTAGAGAGGATACTTGGTGAGAGATTAAGATAGATTTTATATCGGGAAACAGCATTATGGATTGATGAGAGGAAGATGGATGGTGGATGACACCTTCATAGTAAGACAGCTACAGGAAAACAGACTAGAGGGAAACCAGGAGCTCTATTGTGTATTTATAGACCTAGAGAAAGCATACAATAGAATCCCAAGAGAAGTTATATTTTGGTGTTTAAAAAAGAGGAAAGCCCCAGAAAAGTTGGATAGGCAGGTTGCAATGATGTATCAAAGAATGAGCACACAAAAAAAATGATAACAGTAGTTGGGGAAACAGAAAATTTTGAAATGAGCGTTGGTTTACACCAGGGTTCAGCATTAAGCCCATTTTCGTTTGTGCGGGTCATGGATGTGTTAAGTGAAGAGATCAGGAATGAAGAGCGAAGAGCTGCGAGAGTTGTTGTACACTGATGATCTGGTGATTACTGCCACAAACCAGATGATTTTTAATCCAGAGTTCACTTAAAGTTTATCAAGCCGCTGGAGGGGATGGAGTGACTATAAAGTACCTGTAATTCGTAAATGAGTTCATTTGGCCTAGATACAACTGCTGTTTCAACAAAGTAAGGTCTTCTGAAACTGCCAATATCTTAAAAACTTTTACAAAAGAAAGCTTTTCGAAATATTTATTTTTAACTTATGTGTGTAATTTCAATGTATCTGAAAACCTTGATAAAATTTTCATCGTATTAATTAGCTGTCTGTAGATATGGAACATTTATCTTGCAGAGATGAGAGCATTACATACATTGCAGATTCCATAATAATCAAATTCTAGTTACTTAGCAATTGCATGCGCGAATAAGATTTCATGATGGCACAAGGCCGGTTTAATTTAACAGCAGCAAATTCTCATAAGTATAAAGATATTTCGCTATTTTGGCAGGTTGCAGGCAGTGATATAGAAGGTTGAAGAATAAACAAAGATTTAAATGGAGGTTGTTGTTTTTTTTTTACTTTTCTTCCTCAAATATGGTTATGATGATGTGAAAAAAAAAAAAATCATAATTTGGATAATAGTGCCACCACTGAACAAGCCTTAAGTCTGTGTCCCATGAGACTGGCTGCTTCCCCGTAGGGAGGTAGTGCCTTCAGTATACGTCATGTGGTTCACTGCTGGTATTATTAAAGGTTGTTGGCAGAGTCTCTTCGGCCCTTAGCCTTATCCAGTTTTTAGCCGTTTATTTTATTCCATTCCTGCTTCCTTTCTCCATTCTTGCTATCCAATAAAAACACCTCTGAATAACTACTTCTTAGTAGCAACTGTAGGTTTTTTCTCGGTTCCGGTTTACCTTAAGATTCTTTGTACTTTATATCGTTATTTTCCGGATCTCTCTCGTAATCAATATGATTTTAACTCTTAAAAGCTTCATAGATTCATTTGCCAGGGTGGGTTCTAGTCCACCATTAAGTGACACCCCTCGTTTAAGGAATGAGGGGTCCTACTTTAGCTTGTTATCTACGCGTCACCTATTCCGAGGTGCTCGTACTAAACATGCTGGAAGCTCCTTGGGACGCCATGTTTAGTACCAGCCCCTCGAGGATCAAAGTATCCAATACATATTTATATATTGTGTGGTCGACAAATTATATTAATAAACGATATGTTCGTGCAGCCGTCTACTTTAGATTTACCATACGGTGTTGAGTAGTACTAGCCCCTCGGAGTAGGTGACGTCAGATAACAAGCCAAAGTAATACTGAAATAGGTTGTAGGACTCAGGAAAAACAGCAGAAGTCTAAGGAAAATGCAGAGCTTTGCCGTAAAAAGAAGCAAAGCAGCCACTGAGGCAGTAGTACAAAAAGAAAATGGTTGTTGCATTGCAAGACATAAATGCAGAAATTGCTGAACTGGCGTCTCTAAAATACTTCAATTTTCGTCAAGTTTGCGTTTAACCTGTAATTTATAGATATACCCTATTAGCTTATTGTCACGCTTCTATTCAACACTGCCATTCCATGGAATTGGGGTTTTGTGAATCATGCTTTTTATTGAGTTTAAGCGTCAGCCACATAGCAGAATATATTCCTTTGGTAATTGAGTATGACGTTCCATGAAGGAACGTCATAATCAGGTTTTTGTGCGTCTTTCGACACACACGAAGGCGTCCTGTAATAACCTGATAGTTGTGCCAGTTGTGGTTTTCCTCCAGGTGGTTTTGTTTTAGTATATGCATTGTAAGTCTGTTTCGTATTAAAGATAGTAAAATGGTGCGAATGCTGAAACTGTGGAGAGCTTTTTTTTTTTTATTCAAGCTATCATAAAATAGGAATAGGCTT
Source organism: Macrobrachium nipponense (assembly GCF_015104395.2). Classification (NCBI taxonomy): domain Eukaryota; kingdom Metazoa; phylum Arthropoda; class Malacostraca; order Decapoda; family Palaemonidae; genus Macrobrachium; species Macrobrachium nipponense. Next base: position 59,241,609 of record NC_061099.1, on the reverse strand, counting down.
GTAGCAAATGGTAAAAGTTGTATAAAATAGTTTGATAAATTTCTTGTCCCTGATTAGAGTGCCTCGGTTACGTATCTTGTTTTCGCGTT
>NC_061099.1:59211520-59236520 GCF_015104395.2 Macrobrachium nipponense | reverse complement strand
ATGTACATAAAATTCCATGTAAGTCCTCTGCTAACTTTTATATTGATCAAACTAAAAGAAAAAAAAACTGGAAAAGGGAATAGAATATATATATAAAAAAAAAAAAGTATCTGGACCAACGTAGCGCCATCCAACACGCATTGAAGAGTTTGGGATGTCCATGCTGATTAATAGAGATAAACAGGGAGACGCTGCATTGCGAGGCACATATGTTTCCCTACTCAGATTTTGGTTAGAAAAATGCACAAGGATATTTGTATGTGACAATATTTCTAAAGCATTAATAATTATAATTATTGAGTGTAGGGAGTAAGTTAGGTCCAAGCAAATACCCGCTGATATGGAACATTATCTCAATACAAGATGGCCACTGATATATATATATATATATATATATATATATATATATATATATATATATATATATATATAAATTTAGCCATGTTTTAGTATTAACCTCTGGGGGTCAAATATATTTGCCATGTTTAGTACTAGCCCCTGAGGGGCTAAATATATTTCGGCATTATTAGTACTAGCCCTTGGGGGGCCAATATATTTCGCCATGTTTAGTACTAGCCACTGAGGGGCAAATATATTTTGCCATGATTAGAACTAGCCACTGAGGGGCCAAATATATTTTGTTTGCCATGTTTAGTACTAGCCCCTGAGGGGCTAAATATATTTCGACATGGACTAGTACTAGCCCTTGGGGGCCAATATATTTCGCCATATTTAGTACTAGCCACTGAGGGGCTAAATATATTTTGCCATGATTAGAACTAGCCCCTGAGGAGCTAAATATATTTCGCTATGTTAGTACTAGCCCTTTGGGGGCCAAATATATTTCGCCATGTTTAGAACTAGTCCCTGAGGGGATCCAAAACATATAAATCGTCCATGTTTAGTCTAGTCTCACATTGAGGGGCCAAATATATTTTCGCTATGGTTTTAGTTACTGAGCCCTTTTGTGGGGCCAATATTTTCGCCATGTTTAGTATAGCCTTTGGGGGCCAAATATATTCGCCATGTTTAGTACTAGCACCTATTGGGGCCAAAATATATTTCGCCAGTTAGTACTAGTCCCTGAAGGGCCAAAATATATTTCGCTATGTTTAGTACTAGCCCTTTGGGGGCCAAATATATTTCGCCATGTTTAGTACTAGCCCTTTGGGGGCCAAATATATTTCGCCATGTTTAGTACTAGCCCTTTGGGGGCCAAATATATTTTGCCATGTTTAGAACTAGCCCTTTGGGGGCCAAAATATATTTTCGCCAATGTTTAGTAACTAGCCCTTTGGGGGCCATATATTTCGCCATGTTTAGTACAAAGCCCTGGGGGCCATATATTTTTGCCATGTTTAGAACTAGGCCCCGAGGGCCAAATAATTTGCCATGATTAGTACTGGCCCCTGAGGGGCTAAATATATTTCGCTGTGTTTAGTACTAGACCTTTGGGGGCCAAATATATTTCGCCATGTTTAGTATCAGCCCCTGAGGTGTCAAATATATTTCGCCATGTTTAGTACTAGCCCCTGAGGAGTCAAATTTATTTCGCTATGTTTAGTATTAGCCCCTGAGGTGTCAAATATATTTCGCTATGTTTAGTATTAGCCCCTGAGGTGTCAAATATATTTCGCTATGTTTAGTATTAGCCCCTGAGGTGTCAAATATATTTCGCTATGTTTAGTATTAGCCCCTGAGGAGTCAAATTTATTTCGCTATGTTTAGTATTAGCCCCTGAGGTGTCAAATATATTTCGCTATGTTTAGTACTAGCGCCTGGGGGATCAAATGTCGCAAAAAATTGCCTGACATTTCAAGCGACTCGTGAAATGCCTGGTTTCGTAATATGCCCGTAACATATATATTATATTATTTTCCGGATTGCAGAGCTTCGAATATCACATTCTCATTCTCAATAAACTTATTTTCGGATAACATATTTCATTTACTATTCAGCCTCTTGGTATTATGGGGAACTAAGCAAATTATTTTAGCCTAATTAAACATGTTTTCCTCTTTTAAATATTCCAGCATAGCGAATAATAGAGTTTTGTAGGGTTTTTGTGTTTTTATTTATATGTTGTTTAACTGATTTCCAAGTCCAGTATGTTTTACTGAAAAATCGTGTTTACTAAAACAGTAATGCGGTTATTTTGCTTTGGGACCTATAAAAGAAAATCTACGGTCATTTAAATATACATTTTACTACCCATTGTGTTGCTGTTTAATTTATAAGTCGTTAAAGTTAAACTTTAAAACTTGATGTGGAAGTGCATCGTTGTTAAACATCGGATTCGCTTAGAATCATTTATAAACGTCAGTCTGTCACAAATAATGAGTTTTCTGAAGTGTACAAATACCATCATTTAATATATCGCTCCATCCTGTTTCTCTTCTGATTTTTCTCCCACTTTCTTTGTCAGTTCTTCGGTCCTTCATACGAAACGCTACGACTCTTGGAAGATCCAGTCAGTACGTTGCTACTAGCAACGTACTGCAACGTACTGACTGCATCTTTCAAGAGTCTTTTTTATTATTATTATTTTATTTATTTATTTTATTTTTTTTTTTTTTTTTTTTTTGCTCTATCACAGTCCTCCAATTCGACTGGGTGGTATTTATAGTGTGGGGTTCCGGGTTGCATCCTGCCTCCTTAGGAGTCCATCACTTTTCTTACTATGTGTGCCGTTTCTAGGATCACACTCTTCTCCATGAGTCCTGGAGCTACTTCAGCCTCTAGTTTTTCTAGATTCCTTTTTAGGGATCTTGGGATCGTGCCTAGTGCTCCTATGATTATGGGTACGATTTCCACTGGCATATGCCCATATCCTTCTTATTTCTATTTTTCAGATCTTGATACTTATCCATTTTTTCCCTCTCTTTCTCTTCAACTCTGGTGTCCCATGGTATTGCGACATCAATGAGTGATACTTTCTTCTTGACTTTGTCAATCAACGTCACGCCTGGTCTGTTTGCACGTATCACCCTATCCGTTCTGATACCATAGTCCCAGAGGATCTTTGCCTGATCGTTTTCTATCACTCCTTCAGGTTGGTGCTCGTACCACTTATTACTGCAAGGTAGCTGATGTTTCTTGCACAGGCTCCAGTGGAGGGCTTTTGCCACAGAATCATGCCTCTTTTTTGTACTGGTTCTGTGCAAGTGCCGGGCATTCACTTGCTATGTGGTTTATGGTTTCATTTTTCGTATTGCACTTCCTACATATGGGAGAGATGTTATTTCCGTCTATCGTTCTTTGAACATATCTGGTATTCTTAGGGCCTGATCTTGTGCCGCTGTTATCATTCCTTCAGTTTCCTTCTTTAGCTCTCCCCTCTGTAGCCATTGTCAATTGTCATCGCTGGCTAGTTCTTTAGTCTGTCTCATGTATTGTCCGTGCATTGGTTTGTTGTGCCAGTCCTCTGTTCTGTCTGTCTTTCTCTTGTCTCTGTATATGTCTGGGTCTTCGTCTACTTTATTAGTCCTTCTTCCATGCACTCTTTAGCCACTCGTCTTCACTGGTTTTCAGATATTGCCCCAGTGCTCTGTTTTTCGATGTTGACGCAGTCCTCTATACTAGTAGTCCTCTCCTCCTTCCTTTCGTGTTATGTATAGTCTGTCCGTATTTGCTCTTGGGTGTAGTGCTTTGTGTATTGTCATATGTTTCCTGGTTTTTCTGATCTATGCTGCGGAGTTCTGCCTTCGTCCATTCCACTATTTTATTATTTATTTATTATTATTATTATTATTATTATTATTATTATTATTATTATTATTATTATTATTTATTATTATTATTGTTGTTGTTGTTGTTGTTGTTGTTGTTGTTGTTGTTGTTGAATGCTAGTTGTGAGAAACATTAACATTCCTCTCCAATTGATTGGGGGTGTATCGTTATTGGAGGTCATCTATATTCTTGTCTTGAATTCTTCGTTTGTAGAAGTTTAAGGGTAACGCGCACCAATAAACTTCGCTTTGAAATGCATCAATATTTTGTACAATCATTTCACAAAAGAATTTTTATTTCTAGTAATATCTATTATAGAATGGAAGGACTCGTGTGTTGTCTTTACAGCTCTTTGTTATAATACACTTCTCTCCGAAATTCTTGAGCTTCTTGCAAAATATATTCTGTGCTATATATACATTTTATTCTGTTTTATCGCTCTTTCTGCTATCATTTATTTTTCATACATTCCCTTTAGGAAATGTATGCTAATGTATTCAGGAATATGATGACATTTACTTTTATCTGAGCGTTGGAATGATTTCTTTGTGTAAGAATATTTGATGAAAAAGAAAGGTCGGGTATTCAAGTTCCATCAAATATTAGTCTTTGATTTAAGTATTAACAACGCTGAAAATAAGAATATTTAAGAATAGAGAAAAATCTTAAATCTAAAGTTATTCACAGGTTATTTGACAGTGATTTCATCCCGTAATTGCAATTTGATCGTTTTGTCTAAAAATATTCGACAACCCAAAAATATCGATGGAAGTTAAGAAACCCACATTCTTCCGATTTCGCGCTATGTTATAGCGGCCACCCCTTAAGTTCTTTGTGCTTTCTGTGTTAACCCAAATGACTCGATCCCGTAGGGGGGTAGTGCAATCAGTGCACCTCATTTGGTGCAATTAAGGCATTACTTAAGGTTCTTTGCAACGTCCCTTTGGCCCCTAGCTACAATTACTTTCAGTCCTTTTACTGTACGTCCGCTCATATTCTTTCTTCAATCTTACTGTCCACCCTCTCCTAACAATTGTTTCATAGTCCAACTGCGAGGTTTTCTTCCTGTTACACCTTTGTAACCTTTTACTATCAATTTCCGTTTCAGCGCTGAATGGCCTTAGTTGCCCTAGTGCTTGGCATAATGCCAAAAATCTATATAAATAAAAAAACCAAATGACTCGACTAATTAACCGTTGGATGGATTCAGTGAGCTTTCGAAAGTCTTTATTATTCGTTAGATCCAGTACGCTATAGAATTTTGGTTGTCGGTTATTTTCTTTAATACTATTTATTTTTAAGGACCTTAGTTTTATTTGGTTTGATCACGGCTTTTATATTCTGGAGCATGGAAAGCTTTGCGTCGTAGTTTCGGCGTTGGATGCTGAAGATGTTGTGACGTCATCCTAACATCTATTAGAGTTCGAAATTAAATCGGGAAATTCAGTTGCCGCGCTCAGCTCCCTCACAACAGGAGACTAGAAATCGGTGATTAAAAGGAAACTGTGTCACCTATACGAAAAATTGTGCGGAAAATATCAGTGGAGTAAGCGAGTAGTTACTACTTGGTCTTTCAAAGTATGTGGTACGGAGCCACTGTTCAGCGGAGGTATAAATAATTTGTTTGCGCGGATATCGGAAAAATGTCGGGTTATAATTTGCTTGCTTGGCGCGACAAAGAACAATAAAACAGCTGCTGCTTTACTGAACGGAATTTCAGACATCAATCAATCATAGAAGCCTGGGGAAGAGAGAGAGAGAGAGAGAGAGAGAGAGAGAGAGAGAGAGAGAGAGAGAGAAATGTAAGGCCTATTGAACTGAGCATGTTCCACTTGGTTCGATATTGCTGATATTGCTCCTGCCTCCCGTAATGGATAAATTCTTTATTCAGAAATTGCATGACACTCGGCGACCTGTTCAATACCGGATCCGGTATTAGCAATGTGTCGTCTTGAAATGGCAGATTAGAAGCCTTTTTTTTCCAGCAAGAGCTTAGAGAAGACGCAGGTTTCGTTAGGCAAAACTAGAACAAGATGCGATACACGAACGGAAAGCTTTTTAGATTTAAACAACAAAAATAAGTGGGGATGACCTTTTCACGTCTCCTTTATTTTCTATATTATATTGTGTTCTATTTTTTGTTATTCTATTTTTGTACCACCTAGCTGTCCCTCTTTTTCTTCGATGTTCTCCAGCTGTTACCTGTATAATCTCCTTGAACATTAATACCATGCATTACCATCCAGGGTTTAACTTTTCAGTAATTCGGTCTTTAATTGCCTTCACTGCATCTTTTTATTCTAAGACTGTAAATGCTGAGTGAAAAATCAACTAGATTTGTGTATTATTCAGGTATTAGAATTCCTTTATATCCATCATTTTCCAGTAAGCTATGGTAACAAAGAAATATTATATATATATATATATATATATATATATATATATATATATATATATAATATGTGTATGTATATATATTCATGTATACATATATACATACATATATATATATATATATATATATATATATATATATATATATAAGCTGAAGCCAGAGGAAAAGCTTGAAAAAAACCACAGAGTGCCAAGTACTTTTGTGTCCAGAAGATGCGTTAATTACAAGAAGGTGCTTGGCACTCTTATCTTTCTTTTTCAAGCTTTTTCTATATATATATATATATATATATATATATATATATATATATATATATATATATATATATATATATATCATATATATATATCATATAAATAGTGAGTGTTTTGTTTTATCCTCTTTATAGGGGACAAAAATCTGTGCGCAGGTTAGCATGGTTCTATGTATTTCATGTATGCAGATATTTTAAGGAAAATAGTTTTCATCAATATTCATAATTTTATTTTCGCTGCCCGTCGATAGTTACACAAGTCCACAAGATGACATATGAGGACGTCAAGACTCCATATATTCTTCATTAACAACCCAAAGATCGTTTAGACTGGATTAACTAGTCCTTGAATTCATTAGACTTAATCGTGGTAAATGTGCATTTGTAACTATGCATCAAGTGGATCTTATGGTATGAAGCCTGTGCGCATAATCACCAAGATGGTTTTGCTTTGACAAATTCTTAAATGTAATATTGAATATGGTGTTCTCTTCTCAGCTGTTTACGACATCGACGGACGCGAACAAGCACTGAAATATGGGGATTCTAAAAACTCTCATAAACGGTACTTTGTCTTTATGGGGACTTCAAGAATTTTCCATATTTTTGAGCAACAGACTTTTCGAGCATGTCAAAAAGAAAGGGAACATCGAGGCTTCTTAACATAGTCTTCCAAGGATCTGTCTCACCACCGCTAATCTTTCTTCACACTTTTAAGTTAGCATGCTCGACCAAGTGATATTGATTTGTAATAAATAACGGCAGTTTTGTTAGTGCTTCCTATTCACGCGTAAAACTCAGCAAACCTAATTCTATTATGCTCAAGAGTGATGGCAACGCCCTAGTATTCATTTCTTAAGTTGTCACAACCAAAGTAAACGACATATTCGTCTTAAAATACAGTCGATGTGAAACCCATTTACACACCCAAACAAATAGGGGGAGGTCATACATTCGCCTCGTGAAATTATACCAATGAGTCGATGAAGCAAATCGCTGGCATTCCGATCGTCGGCGAAAAATGCTCTGGTCGCGTGCTCTCCAGCCATCACCACTGACGTGGCCGTTCCTTGAACCGCCTTTACAATTAAGAGACATAAAATGCCACTTGAAATATTCCTGTAAAATAGTTTTCCCATTCTTGGTTATGGTTATATATAAACTGGGGTTGTTGATAAGGCCCAGGTGGGGGGAAGGGGCTAGGGGTCGATAGATCTCAATTCACGTTACTCATCGTTTTGCGCCCACTGGATTCTACCACTTACTGCCACACGATGTTTCATTGCACGACATACATTAAGCGCATAAATATGGGTTTTGAAAATTTATTTGAATAATGTTATCTTAATCCATAGAAGCTCTCTCTCTCTCTCTCTCTCTCTCTCTCTCTCTCTCTCTCTCTCTCTCTCTCTCTCTCATTAGCATTCATGGGTTGTCGTTTAATACAGCTGATTTACCTAACCTTAATTCTGTATCACTAATCGCTTTCCTCACAGACTGTACTGTAAAATAAGCCAAGTTTTCGTGCAGATATCTTAATTGAATTTTGTTTTTTCGTCGTCTGGAATAGTGACATGATATACCATTTCATAAGGTATAGTTTTTTTTTTAATATTTATATACGGCTATTGCGAACGGAATGGAACAGTAAACGGTTACATCCAGAAGTCATTGCATTATCCAACAATGTAACGATCAACAGGAAATGTATTTGGCCCAGGTTGGTTAAATCCGCTTTATGATATGGCTTCTTTTTTTTCTTACTACTATATTCCATATAGTTAAAAAATTACATTTTATCCTCGCTAAATTAGTTTGAAAATTACATTTTATCCTCGCTAAACTTTTTCTTATTTGTACCTGCTTGCTCGTTTTGCAATATATTTTACTGCCGTAAAAACGGTTGAGTAAAATAATTTTTTTTTCTTTTTCTACTTTGCATTCAGCAAGAGTTTAGTTTGGTACTAAAATTATCTGCTGATATTGAAAGATATCATGGAAAACGGTATTTTATTTTTTATAGTAAATTACAGAGTTGGGAGTGGTGTGAGATGAGAAAAAACAGCTATAAAGAAAGAGAGAGAGAGAGAGAGAGAGAGAGAGAGAGAGAGAGGAGAGAGAGCGGTCGTTCGGTTGTGCGGTAAGATGAGTCCTTGCTGACTACTTAACTAACACCATTTGACAATGCACCATATTACCAAAAATGAGCGTGAGGTGACTTGTACGCTGTGTCGAAGTACCATTTCGATCAAATAATCAGTTTGAAAGATATTTGAGAAAAACGATGACACACCGTCTCTGAAATGCATATTAATATTCCAGCCAGAGTTCGTTTCCCTGCCATATTTTGTATTAACATTAATACAACTAATCACTACTCGAGTTCCTGATTTTTCCGTAATATGTAATACGTAATTTTATAATAGTATTCGACGCTGAATGACCTTACAGGTCCCGTTGCTTGGCCTTTGGCCTAAATTCTTTATTCTATTCTATTCTATTAATATGATTGTTTTATGTAAAGGCTAGAAAATTTTTGTCTCTTGTATAAAATTTGTCTTTAAAATGGTCATTAAAGGTTTCCCCAAAGCACCACTTGTCCACCACTATCGCCAAAGCGCTACAGACTTGTGATCATATCTTCGTCAGACGAATCATCGTTGCCTCTGCTTTGACTGTCCTCCTCCGTGGTCCCTTCTCCTTCAAAACCATGGTTATCCACGCCGGCCTCAGCTGGAAGAGGACTTGCATCGCCTGTTGTGCCACGCCATTGTTGGGCGGTTTGGTGTGGCTGTGTTGCGGTTGTTTGCTGTTGTCAGTCCCTTTTCGACATCTTCGCTCGGTGAAATCTTAAGTCCTTCGCCGCTGTTGACGGAGACACGGACGCTGTCGTAAAGTCTTGTGTTGTTCCCGCTCAACTTCCCCTTCTTCTTGTTCTTGGGGTTTGAGCCTCTGTGGTTTGGAAGGTTGCAAGCGCGCTCCTCTCTTGCGGCGGCAGCAGTAGATTGCGAGCGCGATGATGAGCAGCAGAAGCAGGATGAGGCCGCCCGTCATGATCCAGAATTCTGTTGATCCTACGAAACCTTTGCGTAAAGTAGAAAAGAATAAATTAGTGACATCAGGATTGATCACATGGTTAATTTTATGCGAGTTCTTTTACAAACAACACGGTAACTCTAAAAGTGAAATGTTCTGTTTGCTGAGCCTATTATATTTTTCAAGGTTGTAGATAGTGAATTAGTTTTTATTTGTCATCAGACAACATTTATTTCATGATCGTTTTTTAAATAGGCAACCAATCAAATAGCGACCGCTTATCCACATGAGCAGTTGGTAGAAATTTTCAAGACAATCATGCATTCATTTAAGCAAAGACCGTGGAAACAAGGAACTAAATGGCCTTTACTAGCCTATGCTCGAAGTAATGAGACTACGGTGTGTTTTTGCCACCTTGAATAATGGTTAGAAAGGTATTCTGAACTCGACCTGACGGAAAACCATAATTACGTTACGCATAGCATCCATTCCAAATGTACGTAGATAAGTTGCCTTGCTTCCAAGAAGCTGTTATATCCACGATTGGCTCCCTTCCGTCAAGAGAGTTAAGGAACTGCCAGCCACAAAAAGTCATTTCTCCTTAAACTGAGAATATGATCGTTGTCAGATTAATCTAATTGGTCATTCTGCTCCAGCTTTCAAATTGATTTCGCAGATTTAGCCTGAATTTATCGCAGAATTAGAGAAACGACACCTACCTGGCGGTGGGTCGGTCGGCTGCAGTAACGTAGTGGTTTCTGTAAAGAAAGGGTATTTGTGAATATTTCCACTCTCTTCTTTCTCTCTCCTCGCTCGTGTACCGTTTCACCAATTACGTAAAAATGTTTGTATATACAAGTTACATTTTGAATCGATATTCCCTGTTTCACATGCGACCCTTCTTCCTTTCTACTTAACCTTACGTTTACCACGAATTTCTTTGCCGTGTCTGTGCTTCTACTGTAACTGCAATTTAAACTTATAAGTGGCGTGAAACCACTCCTCTGGAAAACCTTCCAACTTCAACCACATAGCTCAAGACCTGATGCAATTTTTTTTTTTTACAATGTTGTTACAGCTCATACGTTATAGTTCTAAAAAGCCCCTATTTCATGTCCTAATTCATATAATTCAATTAATTACAAGCTAAATTCTGTACCCAAACCAAAGAAAAGGTTTGTCCGTGGTGTGTGGAATAAAGCAGATTATTAAAATTTCTTAGTTTAGGCATTAGCTGAGATTATGGAATTAGTAGATTCAAGAAGACCAACACAGGAACCAAATTTTTCTCGTAATTTTAAAATCTAATAGACCTGATGTTTATGTAGCTGAGCGCGAGCTGTGACGACATTGATCGTGTATCAGTGGAGGCAGAGTGGAAACGAAAATCACCTGGGCTGAAGTTTGTTTACTCTTCCCAGTAAAAGATGGATGTGGAGAATAAACGGCAGCTGGAAATGTTGGGCCAACGGGGAATAATAGGAACTGCAGTGATGAGACTACTGTTGAGAGAGAGAGAGAGAGAGAGAGAGAGAGAGAGAGAGCAGAGAGAGATTCCAGACGACAGGTGGAGGGCTCGTACGGGTGTAAATTAAGTAAATCACAGAAAAGCGTCGATGCATAAATAGAGCGAGCTCTAGCAAAGCAAAGGGAGTATGAAAACATAGATCTTAAAAATGATAAGGCAACAGAAAGTGAATGAACAAACGGCAGTTATAAGAAAAAGGAAACGGACGGCAGGTAATTTGACAGTGAAGGCTAATGAATTTGTAGCATTGGCGATAAAAGATGTGTTGTAAATATGAGGAAAGCATGTATAAGCGTAATGAAGACGAGAGGAAAGAATTAAGAGTTATAAGTATCATTTGAGGCTACAAGATTAATTAGAAAAGCAATAACACACCCAAAATAAAATGAAAGCAGGTAAAGCAGTAAGTAGGAGGATGGAATCGTGCTTCGGATGGTAAGGGCCATTTGGGACTGGAGATTAGAGTGGATAAATTGGATGGCTGATTGCTCGAGTATGCATGGAACGGAGGAATTGCCAAAATAAATTATCAGTAACCATCTTTAACAAAACTGTGCATTATAGCGCTGTAAACAACGGAGTATCGCCAACTTGAGTTAGCTGTCGAAAGCGGTTTTGAGAGCCATAATGAATAGATTGAAGAGAATAATTGGACGAGAGGTAGAAGAGAAGTTTGGGTTGATGAAAGCAAAGAATACAACAAATACCATTTTCGTAGGGAGAATGCTATCAGAGTAAAGGAGGTGCAAAAGAATCCATACGTACGTTTTTTGAATTACATACGAAAAAGCTTTTGATAAAGTGCAACATGGAGGGCTAGTAAAAAGTCTACAACAAACAAACAAAGCAGATGATGAGGATATTATATTGACAGAAAACTTGTATTGGAACAAAAGGCAGTATAAAAAGATTGAACAGTAATAGAGTGAATAGGCCGAAGTGAGACAAAGGTGGGAAATAGGGTTTGAGATGTCCTCCGATTAGATATTTCCATCGCGTGGTAAATTTGTAATGAGGACAGTAGATGTGCCTTGCATGATTGTAGGTGATCAACAACTTAGTAACTTTAGGTATATTAGTTGCAAAAGTATCAAACAGGTGGAGCCACTTCGCTACCTTGGTAGCTGGAAAACATCGAATGTATAGTAAACAAGGAATTAATGTTTACGACTTGGGAATCAAAGAGATTAGTTAACGAAAACATTTAAAGTTTATCGGAAAATAAAGTTATATTTAGTATATTAGAATAACGAAATAAAACGCAAAAATGTACGTTTGGCGAGATTTGTTATATGAATATGGAACTTAGATTAGTAAAATGAAAGAAAGAGACTAAAAGCTGCAGAAATGTTGATTTTCAATATTTTGTGTTTCTAGGACAAGACAATAACAAATGAAAGAATTTTAGCGATAATTGACAATGGTAGGGAAACGTTGAACGGAATTTAAAGAGAGCTTCAATTGTTCGGGGGTATGATGAAGAAGAGGCAGTTAGGAAAATTTTGTTTTTAAACGGATTGAGTTAGAAAGGACAAATACTAACAATATACGTTTCACAGTTATATACCAGAGCAGTTACGCTGTTTGACAGATACATAGGCACAAAAAATTCAAAGCCCATTGATGCCTGTCAGTGACAGTCAGGCAAGTAGATTTGTGGACATATTTTATTGAGGAATTGGAGACGTGTGAAAAAACAATTCGTTACTGGAGTCTGCAGATTAGGAACTACGTTGTACATATTTATTTTATGAGTAATTGTAACGAATAATAGTAGATTGTGATCGGGGGTGAATTACAGAATAGGTGAGTCAAGGAAGGTAGTAATAGCGAATGTAAATCGATTGAGAGTAGATTAAGAATGTCTGTGGAAGCTGAAGTTGGAATGAAAGATTATTAAATCAACTCTCCTTTAATGGAAGTTTATAGATATCGAATATGAATGAACAAAAAAGTTCGAGGTTACTTGTTTGTAAAGTATATGTGGAAAAACAAAGTCTGAAAGGGTGAGAAATGTGAGTTAGTAGTAGTGAAAGCTTTACCTTTAAGTAAATATATACCAAAGGAACTCCATGTAAGAACAATACACTGAGAAAATCGCACTGTTTGAGATGTTACGCCATATCTTTCTGCTGGTGTATCGAAGGAAATGTATGACGGAACAATAGAACGAAGCTGTACATACAAAAATGATAGTAAGAATAAATCAGGTACAAGGATTAAAATGGGGCTGATGGGAGGACACAGAAGGAAAAGGTAATTGTAAGCTGGTCCGGGGAAGCATCTTTTAGGTGTTGGTTATCAGGCGGCCGATTCGAGTGCTGTGTTGATAGAGGCTGCCTGCTTATTTGCCGTAGACTCTTTCACATCCATGGCAGGGGGCTGCTTTTAAACGCCAGCCAACAGTTCCTCCTTATGCTACCATACATTGATGAAGGGCAATTCCCTTAATCTTTGGATACTGGAAATGAAGGGTATTTCTCTTAAAGGTGTTTTGCGGCATTTCTTATGCCCTTCTCATAACATAACGCTATTTTATTGCTGAAGTTGTTAAGATTACTTGCAACGTTGCCTCCGCGGTATAAATTCATTTGCCTCGTTCATTGCCTTCGCAGTTATCAATTATCGGTATAATAATAGAAAAACGTGTTTGGAACTGATTTTACATTCTCAGGATAGAGAATTTCCTGGAATTAATATGAAGTGCTCCCAAAAAAAAAAAAGTATAAAGCCACTCCTATTTTTGTAATGTCACAGTCACTTAAACAATTCTACCTCATTCTAGTCCTTGTATCTGACCCCTCACACACTGAGCTTTGTACTGTTGAAAAGTTGTATTAGTTCACTCAAAGAAAGGTCTAAAGTAACAATGATATATATATATATATATATATATATATATATATATATATATATATATATATATATATATATATATATGTAATATCTTTATTATATATAAAAGCAAGTTCCATGTGTATTTTTATTTTCTATTTTGACGTTTTCCTTTGATTGATATACATACACACACGCATACACCCACATATAAATTACATATATATATATATATATATTATATATATATATATATATATATATATACACATATGAATAACTTGATCACGAAGTATATAAAACGTGATGCTATGTATAAATAAAGGTTTTTTGCCACGAAGGAAAAAATGAAAAAGCGAGATAGCCAAGTACTTTCGGTCCTGTTCGGACCCTTTACTAAGGCAAACTGATTTTTACAGAGAACAACATAGTCAAAAGAAGGCTTAATATACAAACTGACACTACAAGATTAGCAATAAGGGCGATTTTCACTCTGTAGAGTGAAAATCGCCCTTATTGCTAATCTTGTAGTGTCAGTTTGTATATTAAGCCTTCTTTTGACTATGTTGTTCTCTGTAAAATCAGTTTGACTCGGTAAAGGGTCCGAACAGGAGCGAAAGTACTTGGCTATCTCGCTTTTTCATTTTTTCCTTCGTGGCAAAAAACCTTTATTTATATATATATAATGTGTGTGTGTGTGTGTGTGCGTGTGTGGGTGTGTGTGTATGCATTTGGAGGCTAAAAAGAGTTAAATGTTTAGTTTGTGATTGTTTTATCATTTTGTTAATTCTGTTCTTTTAACATAAAGTGAGTTCTTTAAGGAGATTAGTTACGCGCAGTACTGAGTTTGGAACAAATGTAAGACTACCACAGAATTGGGCAGAGAAGTGGAAACGGTGATTGCAATAGGATTCGCATTACGTTTTGATCGTAACAAAAATTTAATGTATAAAACTTTTTGTTATAGATGGGAAGAGTGTACATTTGGACAAAATACTCTTCTCTATATATAACAGTGACTGACTCGGACTGATTACCTGTAAAAGATGTGCTGATTGTGGTTCCGGTTCCCGGATCTATGGTGCTGGAGGAAAGAGTCACTGGTGTTTGAGTACTAGGCTTAGGTGAGCTTGAAGTTTGGCCTTCAGTAGTTGTGTCGGATGAGGTTGAAGTTTGTGAAGTGGTGGGAGCAGTAGCATCTGATGAGCTGGAAGTTTGGGTCACTGATGTTGGAGTCGTAGCATCTGGAGTGCTGGAAGCATCTGGGGTGTTGGAAACATCTGGAGTGCTTGAAGCATCAGGAGTGCTTGAAGCATCAGAAGTGCTTGAAGCATCAGAAGTGCTTGAAGCATCAGAAGTGCTTGAAGCATCAGAAGTGCTTGAAGCATCAAGAGTACTTGAAGCATCTGGGGTACTTGAAGAAAGGGTCACTGTTGTTATCGTAGTAAGGTCTGTTGAGCTTGAAGTTTGGGTAGTAGTTTCTGGAGAACTAGAATACTGTGTGGTTGCTGTTGTAGCTTGTGTACGTTTCTGTTGTGTATGGTACGCCAGCTGATACAGTAACTCCTAAGAGGGGACTGGGTATTCCCTGAAAGAATAATGCAGTTAAATACATTAGTTATTAAATGAGACATTGATTACATTATCTCTGTTCAACTCGTGTTAACCACCTGTTCATTTGGTACCCATTCATTATTTATGCATTTCATATAAAACAAAAGTTAAGGAGCATAAACATGAGAGCATGTTAGACGAATGAGAATTTTTTAATTAAAGTCGAGTGAAGATATAACTATTTCTAATTTATGAAGATAGCAGCATTTCAACTCACCCTTTGGGTTCCATCCAAGCCAACAACAATCAAGTAATATTGGGTCATTTCTTCAACTTTCTTCGGTAATCGGATTGTTGCAGTTTGCAGACTACCGTGGGGACCAGGTTTCGGCGGCCCTAGTAGTATGAGAGAAATGCATATTAATTATATAATGTATATTGTGTTGCATACGTACAACCATGGCTACAGTATATGTTAAAGAATTAAGGACTGCTTATGCTCAGGCAAGAATCACGTAGAAACGCTCATGGCTCCTTTATTAGGATCTTATAGAAATTAAACACTTTTTTTTACGGTCAAATTGGCCATGACATTTAGGAATTCATTTTAACATATTGATTTCTTACATATGGCAACATGCATCTGTATCATCACTAGCGTTTGCAACACATCAAAAGTGGCTCATAAGGTGGGTAATAATATGCAGTCTTGAGAGATTCTCAGCACTAACCAGATTCATATTCCGTGACAAGGCTACAGCTGGCGAAGCTGGATGTTATTTCTACCTTGGAGTCGCTGTACCAAATTTCATAACCAGACACTGAAAGAAAAGTATTTGCAATTAATTGTAGATGTATTGGGTGTAACTTAACTTAGGACAGGAGCCACGCTTCTCTTACCGTAAAAAAGTTGACATGAATCTAGAAGCCATACTATCAGTTGGAGATACGTGTGTGATTTTCAAAGTGTTCCGGAATAATGGTAACTTCGCATGGGCTGCCGTGCCAGTATATATTGTCAGTATGTACGAAGATCTACTGGTTTGTTATCGTACTTTCCATACCACATAATAAGAACTTCTTTTAAGAGTTAAGAAATTTATGAATCTCGACTTGGTTTGGATTTTAGCATCGTCCTGGCGATGTCGAATATAATGAGTTGTTTATTGCTAGCTGTTGGTCGGTTGCTTAAGCTCCAAGCTGAGTATCTGAAACCCTGACTCTAATATTATATGTAAAACGCCACTTAAGAGAGGGTGGCACCGGAGAAAGAGGTACCAGCAAACGTCACATTCCTCTGTTTAGCTCATGAATCAAGGATGAGTTTTCGTTCACAATAAGTCACTCAAACTTACGAACTCCACAGGAAATCACACACACACACACACACACACACACACACACACATATATATCTAATAAAAGGAGCCCATAAAAACACCAAAATATAGAGAGAAAAGTACTATATTTCAGAGACTGCTGTCTCCCTCTTCAGGTAGATGAATGAGAAAAGTTTACAGAAAAGGTGGTATAAATACTACCTTGTCTGTAAACTTTTCTCATTCATCTACCTGGAAGAGGGAGACAGCCGTCTCTGAAATATAGTACTTTTCTCTCTATATTTTGGTGTTTTTATGGGCTCCTTTTATTAGATGGAATTCTGTTGTTACATAACATTTTTACCAGTCACACACACACACACACAAATATATATATATATATATATATATATATATATATATAATATATATTATATATATATAATATATATATATTAATATATACATAATATATATATATAAAGAAAATTACAGCCATGAAGGAGAAGTGAAACATTTGACACGCTAAGTCTTATTACCAAGTACTTAGAATCTCAATTGTTTCACTCTTCTTTCGTGGCTGTAACTTTGTTCGTATAATCATCTAGTGTTTACCTTTTTCATGATTTTGAATAATATATATATATATATATATATATATATATATATATATATATATATATATATATATATATATATATATATTACTATAGGTTGCTTTGAAGTGCATTATCTGTAAAAGTAAAGTATGCTAATTGCATATGTGGTAATATAGGATGCACTTATAAATATCAATTTTTTTTCCAAGCGACGATCTTGGTTTGAGAGTCCGGGTTTCAGGGCCATTATTTTGTGGATTACAATTTGTAAATGGAAGATTTTAACATAGTACATACATAATCTTATCCATTCTCTATAGATCCTTAACACTATTAAGGATAGAAAATTTCATGTTGGTTCTCACCTGTACCATCAGTGAAGTCCTTCCCTGGGGCTTGCCACGTCAGTGTTACCAAAACTGTGCCAGCCAATATTGCAGGCCCTTCTTGGTCAACGTTGGTAATCTCTGCACTGGTTATTTGACTTGGAGGCTGTTGTGAGAGAAAGTATGAATATTGTACAGTTTAAGAATGGGCAGATTCTGTCAGGAAATAATACATCTTTTTTCCATGTCATGAGCTCTTTGGCTCTGGAATTAATACATGGAGTTAAGGTAAGAAGAAAGGCGTGATCTGTAGTTTGTCCTAACGGGATGGGTATTAAAAACGAGTCAGCACAAGTTCATATAGTGCAAAGGGCTTCATCCCCCCCAACATAAGATATAGTTGTTCAACAATAGACATTGAAATGTATATACAATATCTCTAAATCAGCATTTTCTTTATATACTCTAAGACACATTTTTAAAGAAAACACAGTCAAGTCTATTTTAGTCCAAGTCCATCTTCATTTCTCTTTTCATTTGTTATTTCGTTCGGGAAGGTGAATACCACAGTCTCACTGGAGGCAATCTCATGTTACTGCTGACTTTTACCATCAGATATGAAATAAAAACAATTCAGTACATTACAACAAAAGACACTTCTTACCAGGTTTTATAACTGCTGAATAATTATTAACATTTATTCTTTTAATTTCCTCGTTTCTTTAAACATTTTCATTATTTCCTTTTCCGATGTTTCTCTTATTTATCATTGAATAGGATGCGTTAACATACTGCTTTATAGTATATCTACTGAAACAATTCAGTAACTTTTCTTTTTACTTTATTTTGTTTTTTTTTTCCTCAGCTTTTATTGCTCTTATATAATGTGATCAGCATGAATAAAAGAATAGAGTTATTGTCAGCAGTTTATGAAGGCTGATAAGCACGGAATCACAATGGAAAAGAAATATAAAGAATGTAATTAGGAGGGATTATGAAACAAATTGTGATGAAAATTAACAGATTTTATGTCAATTACACGTAGACAAAAATTGTTATCTTTTCTTAGAAAGATTTTCTTGTCTACACCAAGTTTTCCTATAATGTCGGTGAGGAATGATTTTTTGGTAGATTCTGTGTTTTATCTTTATGATAGAGATTACCCTTTCACCCCCATGATAATCATGTTCTTGTATGAGATGCAACCTGGGTCATTTCCTTTTTCCTCACACACTTCTGATTGATCATCCGGCGTCATTAGTCCCGAGCGGTCGGTACACCATCCAGATAACTAAAACTCTGTTGTCCTTGGCTCGGCTCTCCTCAGTTGGCACATCCTGTCAGTTCGGGTGTCGATGCTTAACTGATTTGGGGTTGGTTAAACAACTTTTAGGACACTAACCTGTTCAGGTGTGACGTGTTCTTTCGTAATGTCCTTTCTTAAGAGACACTAAACTTTATCCTGGGTTGAACAGCAGCAAATACTGTGTATGCGCTTACTGGAGCCATATAGTGATGAGGACCAGTGTAAACAGTACAGATTAAGCATGAACCTTTATAATGAAACAAAGGTACCACTTCTGTGAAAGGGACTCCGCTTCTCGTAAATTATATAGTAACCATTTATATGCTCATTGTTATGAGGCAGCCACCCATGCACCCAAGAACATGAAATTGTGATAAATGAGGCAAATATATGTGTGAGAGTATCAGATATAGAAAATATAATTGGACATTCTACAATCATTGAAACTGACCAGTTGCATTCATTTCTATAAGAAGAATGAACTTTCGCAGGTATAGCGGCCATGTTAAAAAAAGGTCTCCATCTTGAATATCACATTGGCCAATCGACCAGATTTGACTGGTATTGGGAGAAATAGTTGGTCTGTTCTACAATACTAACTCCTGGAAGGATCTTCTAGTAATTGGCATTGTCTGCAGTGCCCTATATGAGAGTCAGTCCCCGTTCTTTCCTTGTGGTACCTCTGGTAACATGGGAGGGACAATCTCGACCCAGTATTGTGCCTTCGGTGTGTACGTTCTCTTGAAAATCTCAGTGAAAATTGCCAGTGGCATGTGTACGAGTGCTCCCACTGGCCACAACTGGGAGAGTATGCTCAGTTTGAATGAAGGTCAACTTAGATGCTTCTGAAACAGAATGCTGAATAGTAGATGGCATTGCTTGTTATGACCATTGACCCTCCAACAATGACTCTCTGACCATACTCAGTCCAGTACCATGCCACACAAAGAATCCCATTAAGGATACATTTGCTCATGGAGCATTAGATATTTCCGAGGGACAAATCCTCCACTTGGTAATGGAAGATTTGTCCTTATTTTTCGTGATCACTTGGACACAACCTGAAGCTCGACACGTCGGGTTTCAACAGATGTTCTACTTCAACAGCAGTAGTTCTCCATCTGAGACGTCAGTGGTGGTTGAAGTTGCTTCTTTTCTTTTGCAGTCGCTGCCTTGGCAGTGACTGTCTGCACCCTCATCCGATCTTGTTGGGCTTGGGTAAAGGTAAAGTTGGAAGGGTGCAGTCACAAGAGGCCAGAGAAGGGTATTCAGTGCCCTTCCTCCTTTTCTTCTTCATGGACTAGGAAAATATTTGTTTTTACTTGTCTTCCAAAAGATATGTTGCTGTAGGGTTACGGGATAGGCGAGGTGCAGTCAGTTGGAATATAACAATTTTCACTTTAGATTTTATCAGTTTTGGAAGTATTCTTAATATTTTCCCAGATTTATTTTTAATTATTGTTTGACCTGAATTACCTGATATTTAGCCTAATTTGGCACCAAAGGCATGTTGTTGTAGGGTCATTGATGGTTGGGTTGCAATCACTTGGAATAAAAGTAAAAGTGTTTTATCCTTAAGCTTGATATATGCTTCTCCAGACTGTAAACAGGTACATTGTACATAATTTGTTCTATTTTTTAATTCAGTTTATAATGTTCATGAGTAATTTCTTACTTATGTGATGATTTCATGTTTTCTGTAGTGTGACGATTTGACAATTAGGCTCAAAAATCGATCAGTATTGTAGATAGGGATACTCTAATAATTGATTAAATTGAAAAAAGTATGTGGTGCTTCCATTTAAAATCACACTAGCCAGAGCATGTACCTGATGCTATGAGTTCCTGGCAGCACCAACAAACCATCGACTGTGAAGATTGTCGCAATCTGTGCAAACATCCTCGTATTCTCTAGAGATGCATTCTGTTCTATTAGCGCGAAAATGATAACTTACAGAACTAAAAGAACGGAATTAATCTAACTTACAGGATCATAGGGTTCGGCACCAGGCCCATTAATGACTTCTACCGTCGTGCAACCACCCACTGATGTGTCTGAACAAGGATAATTCTATGCCTCCTGATGCTTTCGACCCACAGCAAGGTTCCTCTATAACTGTAACGAAGTTGGAAAGAGAAAATAGGTCGATATATGTATGTATATATATATATATATATATATATATATATATATATATATATATATATATATATATATCATGTTTAACCATTACCATAATTGAGGGTGTCTCGGGAGAGAGTGAAGACAACAGTCGCTACTTTTTTCAGCCTCTGACTGCTCAATCAAGAGTGATACACCACACAAGTATATCCTTTCAATGACTTCCACCCATTTTCTTTGATTATTATTCTACATTCCACACTTCACTTCATGAAGGAGAGTTAGCATTGATAATCCTATCATGCATCCAACTTTTACCTCCAAAGAAGAGGCTCCTCTCTTTTCCCTTTCTGTGCTTCCCCTACTCTGCCTTATCATCCTTTTTTTTTCTACTATTCCATCACCCGTAGAATTTAATCCCAAGTATCTATCGAAATCAGCTCCTACTATTTTTCAGCTACCCTAATAAAACTCATGACTCCATCTTCCTTTTATCTTTATGTCATCATAAGTTTACTCTTGCTTGCACATACCGTCATTTTTCTCCTTTTGTATCAAACTTTTTGTTCAGTCCCTGGCAGCTCCTCTGCACTGCTGTCTGCAAAGATTCCTCGTGCTACACTCCAGACGCGTCCTCTTAACTTATGCCTGGAACTTGAGCTTATGTACCTACTCTTCTTGTCTTACCGCAGATTTCTCTACAGACCATATATATAATATATATATATATATATATATATATATATATATATATATATATATATATATATATATATATATTTATATATTGTGTGTGTGTGTGTGTGTGTGTGTGTGTGTGTGTGTGCGCGTGTGTGCGTGTGTGTGTGTGTGTGTGTGTGTGTACGTTCCTTTGGTAAGAATATTCTCTGGTCTCTAGCTTTGATCGCAGGACTGTTGTTTGTTCGTAGAAAATTAATTTAAACACGAGTTAGGAGTTGTACAGTTAGTGGAATTTTTTTCTTTTCTTTTTTATATTCTGATAGACCCAATTCTTGCTGACACACAACAGGTAAAAAAAAAATTTATTTTTTAATACTTCAATGTCTCGTTGTCGTAATCAAGACATTTACTGTAGATATGAATTTTTATCACATCACTGTGGTTTGTTGGTTTGTGTACATGGATTTAAGGCACAAATGTCCTTTAATATCCACCTCGCTCTACCTTGGAATTAATATATTTTCATATATGTTAACCGAAGGGATATTTTTTCAGTTGATAATAATTTCGTCCTCTCGTGGATTCGAACCAGAGCTGGATCGACAGGATTTCTCCTCTGTGCGCTGGTTCAAATCCACGAGAGGACGAAATGATTATCAACTAAAAATTCCCCTTCGGTTAACATGTAGAGCGAATCGGATATTAAAGGACATTTGTAGCTTAATGCATCACTGTAGATATAAAAGCCGATCAAAATTTATTAACATACGTTTCGACAGCTATACTGTTATGATAATTTTGAGTTCTGCTATACGGTTGACCTGTTGTTATTTTGATCTTTATGAGCCTAAATCTTTTCAGTAATCTATCATTGCAGCAAGCCTTGCATTCAGAGGAAGGAACTTACAGGGATCATACGGCAAAGTCCCCAGCCTAGTGTTCTTGATGTGAACCATCGTTTCCTTCTCAGTAGTATGCGTAGCCGAAGTGATGCTGACGTCAGCGAAAAACTTCAGGTCAGTGAAGGTTAGCGAATCGAAGCTGGTGACGTAATTCGAATAGACTCCGTCCAGAAACTGCACGTCTGGGTCTGACAAGAGAAGAAACAAAAGCGCACAGTGAGACGGTCTTAATACGATGGTAACTCAACAGCGTGAAAATAGTTCTTTTAGTACTTTAAATATTGAATGATATGGTGCATGCCGAATATTGTTTAAATTTAAACTAATGGTGATTTATTTTATTAAACCAAAGGAGAAATGTATGTAATAAGTGAAAAGTTTTTAAAATAATAACTGTTGTGTGATATATTATTATAATTATAATTCCTGCCTCATAGATAACAACAGTATTGTGGTAGATGGATCTAGCGTTCATAGGCATTCTGTATTACAAACAAACAACTAAATATATGGATACAGAAAAAATAAAGATTATATTTTCAACTTAACATTTGCTGCGAATAACCTTGAAGCGACATTCTATGCCAGAGCAGTCTACCAGTTACTGATCAGCTTCACCAATGGCTAGGTTAAGGTTTGAGTATGGACTGACGATCTGGGAAATTTTAATATTGTGTCAACCTTTAGAAATCCATATCAATCAATAGGCAAACAAATCGCAAACACAGATACCTTTAAGACTCGAGACATGGTTGGATACCTCTCCCGCTTGTAAGCCCCATAGCAGAATGACGCAGAATACCATCCCTCGTAGGGAGATAGTGTGCCGCCCGTGCCCCTCATCGGGGTGGCTCTTGTAGGCATAGCTAAAGGTTCTTTGCAGCATCCATTCGGCCCCTAGCTGCAACCCCTTTCAATCCTTTTACTATGCTTCATATCTTTCTTTCATCTTGCTATCCACCCTCTCCTATCAATTATTTCATAGCCTGTTACCCTTCAGACCTACCAACACTCAATTTCCTTTCCATTCCAATCCATCCCAGAGAATACCATCACTCACCTCCTTGGCCGTCATCTTTTAAGATAACCTTTAGAGACTGAGATCCACCTTCGGCAGGATAGAGAGTCACTTCTATCTGGAGGTTTATGACGGGGACATTGCCTTGAGTGACTGACACGTAGAACGCGAGTCCCTCGGTGGTCAGGTCAACTTGTCCAGCGTTTGAGGCTGACGTCCAAGCGACAACTTCAACCTGGCCCACCCCTGGTCTCGGATTTGAAGTCACTTGAACGACCGCGGTCCCTTTATTTGGGTTCGTTAAGGTGATGCTGTTCATAAAAAGAGAGTAGATAAAAATAAATGGATATACCCTAGTTGGAATGGAGGAAACTTAATCAATCAGTTGTATTTCCTACGTCTTTAGCTTGATGATGCAGAAAAATAGCACACTTTCGTGTGTGAAAGAACAGGTACCTCCATATTCCTGGCATTGCATCGTCGGCAACAGTAACTCCGTCAGCCAATGATTTTCCAGCCGGGTCGCGAATGACGAATGTGCCCCCACTTGCCGAAAATTTTATGCTGAACTTCGTGATGAGGCCCACAGTTTCATCTACGTACGCGTTTATTTCGATAGCTGATTCTTTTAGCGATACTTGCTGATACAGGAGCTATAGGACGGGGAAAAAATGAATAAGCCAACTTCAGCTTCTGAATGTATTGCTTCATATTTTTCTTCATTGTCAAAACATTTACAATAGACTTACCGTTACTTCGTTGAAATCGGGTGCCAGATCAATTAGGATATCCTGGGCATCTTTTGGGTCGTATTCAGAGTTGAACAAGAAATTTCCTGTTGTTAAAAGACAAATTTTTTTATTCACATGTTGTTCTGACACAGTATAGCTAGGCAAAATTCATAAATTGAATTCGATCTTAAATTGAAGTGGAAAGACATCTAAAGCTTTGGTGCAGAAGTTTCAGTAAAATTGTAGTAAAATATTCTCACTGAAAAAGTAGTAGATTTCCTATGAAATAAAAGAGGTATTGTGAGAAAACACAGGGATTGTTAACAAAACAAAGTATTTTCATTAAACTCTCTCTCTCTCTCTCTCTCTCTCTCTCTCTCTCTCTCTCTCTCTCTCTTACCATACCATTCGTTTGTTGCGTAAGAGCTGGCATCCAGTGGTTGAATGAGGCATCTCCGTACAGCAACCCTGTAACGGTAATACTCTCCCGAAGCGCAGCAGGGTAATCGGTGCCATTTTCTTCCGTCTGCGCCATCTGTATGAAAAGCAGATTCACTTCTCCTTTGTAGTCAGACTCTGCAATTTCGTTCAAGGCTTTCACCAAAGCATCTTCGGATTTGGTGAGGTTTTCGTAGGTCGTAGGCGTAGGCAAGAAGTCAAGGAACCC
>NC_061099.1:59206520-59209020 GCF_015104395.2 Macrobrachium nipponense | reverse complement strand
TGATACACATACAGCTTTTCAGAAGTAAAGTGGTGCAATGCATTACAGTCGTCGTCTTATAGCACAGATCTTCTGTCTGATTTTCTGACTCAGTAAATCCGTGAATTAAGATGACTGCGACCTAGACTTCATAGCTTTAAACACACATAAGTTAATGTAAATTTGCAATGGATGCTTAAAATACAACATATGCCTTATTATTTAGCAAGCTTTGTACATGTTTCTTGCCATTTTATAAAGAAAATGCTAGACTTTTTGGGATTAATTAAATATTTGCGATGGAATCGGGAAAAATCTTTTTGCATGCATCTATTGTAGAAATCCTTTCAAGGGTAGAATATAATGTTCACAGATATTTTCCAGAGAACTCCTGTGTTTATTCTAAATGTGAATGAATGAGCTATTTGTAATTAAAACACTTACTTTGTTAGATATACTATTCTTATTCACGCCGTTTTGATAATTCAGTGTATAAATAATTAGGGGTGGGGTGGGGGAATATTTCTATTCGTATCAAAAATAACTTTTATGAGGAATCCAGTACCGTTTTATTAAGGTAATTATGCCTTCATTTACAGCATTATTTTGCTAATTGCTAATTTTCAACTTTGATTAATGTTCAAGAATACTATACGTAGATGCATACAAAAATATCCATTCAATTGCCGTAGTTGGCTCCATGACTAATATTGTCACTAATGTTTGGTGATTTATTGCTATTATTATTCATGCGTTATTTTATTTTCTATTTTAAACATATTGGGTTATATTCTTTGTGAGCATGTTCGCTGGATTATAGTCTTTTGATCTTGTTCCGCATAAATGTTCGTTCATTTTGAAATACACACACATATATATGTGTGTGTATGTGTGTGTGTGTTTGTGTGCATGAAAAAAGTTACTTGTATACTTCAGTACCTTCTTATACATCTTTTAGCTTACCTTCCTTCCACAGTTGTCATCAACAAGGAGGTATAAGGCCGGCGTCGTCATTTTAACTAAAGTAAGCGTTGGTGTGGTATCAGTGGCTCGGCTGATAGGAGGGTTTTTCCCATCTGTTGAAGAAGTCAGTATTAGTTAATGGTGGAGAGAGATGCATTGTGGACATTGCTTTATGACTAAAGTTTGTACGTGTCACTCGCTCTGTTGCGTGCAAATCTGGGAGTTCCAGAAATCTCTTCTAGTACACAGCCACACGAGTTGTGTGAAATTTCGAGTCATAGATTTACGAATGACAGCTTTGCAAATAAAGATTTTTTAGATATATGGGGAATATTGTGTGAGCTCTAACATAAAAATAAAATTCACATGTTATAATTTAGGTTAATTGTATCTTTGGTTTGAGACCCTAGTGAATATCGGCACATTATGGTATCTTCCTTACGAACAAATGTAGAGTATTTCATACCGGGCTTCAAATGATGACAGACATTTTTATTAAGATTGTCACCCTGAGTGATGTTGCTTTTGTTTGATTTTACACCAATTTCTTAGGATTCGTCATAGTATTTTTTCGAGCAGAATTACAGGTTGCAAAAATTTGTCTGTCAGTCTGGTTCTTCCTGCTAATGGTTTTGATGGGAATGAACACCGTTCAATTTTATATTGTTTTTCTTGTGTATGACTTCATTTTATTTCCTAAATTTTACGGTGGGCTTACTGATTTTTGTGAAATTTTAAAATCACATGTGTAGATTCCACTTATTTTGCAGTATTTAGGCAATCTGAGATATTTTCTCATCACGTTGCATGTTTCAAGTCACAGCCAACTGTAGAGGAAAATGGTGGTGGCTGGTCATGCATTCTCATACAGAACCACATAGAAGAACCAGTGGAGAGTACTAACTAATCACTTTTTTTTTTCTTAAGATCAGTAACAACTGGAAACGCACTGTCTGTGTCACATCTCAGGGAAAATTTGAAGCTTCTGAATGATCGATTTAGTGTCTGTGTGAGAGTTGATGCCTTTCAGACTTCTCAGAAGATCGCAGTGGGAGGTTCAGTCCCATCTGTTGTATGGAAAGGATTGATATATGCATTAGTATTTTAATTTCTTGTAGGAGTGTATATCTTCATGCCAGGTTATCGTTCTCTTGGGAGGTTTTGCTAAACTTTTACGAAAGGAATTTCAAGAATCATTTTTGGATCTTGTTTTACTCTAATAGATTTTCGATATCATCTATTCAAAAATAGTTATCTTAATCAGTGCGGACCATTTGTTGAGGATCAGTTTGTAAGGTTTATTCAGCAAAAGGAGACTAGTTACCTTTCTGGAGTAACTTTAAGGGATCTCTTTAGAATTTTCTCAAAAAAAATAACAAAAAAGGCTATTGCCCATGAGGCCACAAGGCTAGCTAAACTTTTGCATATGGGTGTTATTCGAGATAATCAATCCAGAACTGTAGCTACTGGCAGGACTATGTTTACTTCTTATTGTAGCTGTTATATGCTGCTGCTGCTGATGTTATGCGAAGCTTCTTATATGTAATCTTATGCTGAT
>NC_061099.1:59200315-59206020 GCF_015104395.2 Macrobrachium nipponense | reverse complement strand
AGTGCAGTTGTGACAAGAAGGTAAGTGTAATGCATTGTCATCCTTTTCACCAAGTTTGGCTGAAATCACTTTGTTGGAAAGGTTCCAGTGACTAAGCAAGTGTGACTGATAGTCACTTCACTTCAATCACTTCAACTCTGCTGTTGGAAAGGTTCCAGTGACTAAGCAAGGGTTACTGATAGTCACTTCACTTCAATCACTTCAACTCTGTTGTTGGAAAGGTTCCAGTGACTAAGCAAGTGTGACTGATACAGTCACTTCACTTCAATCACTTCAACTCTGCTGTTGGAAAGGTTCCAGTGACTAAGCAAGGGTGACTGATACAGTCACTTCACTTCAATCACTTCAACTCTGTTGTTGGAAAGGTTCCAGTGACTAAGCAAGTGTGACTGATAAAGTGTTTGACGGACAAGACATGCGATTTCCCTTCATGCACATCTATACATGATGGTTTACAATTCTACTCTGTATGACTGGAACTCTTTCAACAGTGTATGTAGGTGTTGCAATGACAAGGTAATGGTGACAGATGGTTCTACCGTTTCACCAAATGTGACTGAAATCACTTCAACTGTGCAGGAGTTTCGATGAAAAGGCAAAGCATGACAGGCGCACTGTCCGACAGGCAGATGGACAGACAGAAAGAAAGACAAGTTGGTGGACAGACAGGATGGTATAAAGAAACACCGATGGAATAACTAAATCCTCCAAAGTTTGTCAGTAGGATGCTATGAATGTCTGAAATTAAATGGGTCCTCCTTTCTATCCATTATCACATGAGGTATTTTCACTCTATTTTCAGGCCTCGTCCCCCATAACATCAGCACCACCACCATAATTTTGATCATCCTAATCATCATCATCATCATCCTCCTCAGTGTCTTCAACACCATCCTCACCATCGCAACGTCACCAAGACAGATGGAATGTGGAAAAAAAAGTTAAGTATATATTGGTTTTACCAGACCACTGAGCTGATTGACAGCTCTCCTAGGGCTGGCCCGAAGGATTATATATATTTAAGTGGCTAGGAACCAATTAGTCACCTAGCAACGGGACCTACAGCTTATTGTGGGATCCGAACCACACTATATCGAGAAATGAGTTTCTATCACCAGAAATAAATTCCTCTGATTCCGCGTTGGCAGAGCCAGGAATCGAACTCCGGACCACCGGATTGGCAGCCGAGCGCGAAAACCACTCGTCCGGCGAGGAACTAATGGAATGTACAGCAATTCACACAAGCACAACCGCCGTTGGCAGCCAATAGCGACACGGGCATAAAAAATCCCATTTCCATTACCAGCGGCTGAATGATATGTACCAATACATTACTTCCTAATCCATAAATATTTATTGCCAAGTAGATTCCAATAACGTGGACTGTACATTAGGCAACGCGTACCACCCTCCTTCCACCCTTACACCTATCCTCCCCCTTTAACACCCCTTCTATCGAAGTGAATAAAAGTAGGAGGGGCAGTGATGGGCGTTGAGTGAACCCTGCCCACTCAACCCCCACCCACTACCGCCAACACACACAAGCAGTCCAACCTTTACATTCCTCTACCGATTTCAACTTGCTTGTCAATAGCCCAGTTTCAAGTTAAGACAACCCTCCCGGTTCTTCTACCTGTCCCCCCAACCACCCGCTTTCCTTCTACTTCCTCGTAGGAATAATCTATAAAGATAATGAATGAAGGTACGTACTCGAAAACCATTCAAAAGGTGAAACTTTTTATGCCATGAGGCCGTAATTGGCGAAGAAAAAATCGACGGCTTAAATGGCGATCCATTTATCGGAGATAGTGATCCCAATCGAGTGATCGATGTCTCTTACGGACTAACAACATATCAGAAAAGCTCCAAGAAACTGAATACTAACAGTTGGTATCTAAAGACCTCTCGGCTAAGAAGGCGCTTCTAGCTTTCCCGAGTTTTTTTTTCAGCATTCGGACAATTGAGGGCAAACTAATCTGACTTTAAAGGGGGATAAAGATCTGGAGGTACACGCACTAGGATGATAATAATAATAAAAATAATAATAACAACAACAACAACAACAATAATAATAATAATAATAATAATAATAATAATAATAATAATAATAATAATAATAATAATAATAATCAAATGCATAAAACTCCAGGCTGAATGCAAACCGAGACCTGAATCTATGTCCCCCAGCGTCCTAAAAAGCAAAATTAAGAATCCAGTAAATCTAAAACCTTGATTTAAAATAAACGCCATGAAACCTTTTACCGAAGTAGTAGGGACTGAGTGCAATGGCACTTTGAAAGAAGCCAACGAGATACAGACTTAAAGCGGAAAAGGAAGGATTTTTTTCGACATTGAGTAGAAGGAGGATTTAAACACAGATTGCCTCAGTTATGCGCTTCAGAAAAGACTTATGCCCTAATGTTAGAGTGGAGGATAAAAACAATTACTAATTAAAATATTCAGTAAATAAATATCATCCTGAAGTGAAAGGCTGATTGTATTAAAATGGCCAACACGCATAGTATAAGATTGCATTAATATATGTACATACAGACACACACACACACACACACACATATATATATATATATATGAGTGTGTGTGTATACATACTACGCATATAATGTATATGTATATTATGTATGTATAAACACGTGTAAATATACATACATACCTTTAGCATATATATATATATATGTTTCATACCATATGACTAGCTGGGAATAGTAAGCCGTTTCGGTGATGGAAATGTAATGAACCAGGCAAGAGTTGATTCCTTACAACCAATATCGGGTCTTTGTCGAAAAACACACAAAACTTGACGTTTCTCTTATTTCTTCAACGTGATATGCTGTCGATAACGTGTCAAGCCTTTTTTTTATATATTTTTTTTTATTTCTGACGAAGCTTGTACTCGTCAGAGATAAAGAAAACTGTATCTGTTTAGCTGAACACTCTTGGTAGAAAGTTAATTCGTTCAAAGTTCAGCTTTTATTACATCATTGGGACGAGAAAGCTAAAATTACAAAAACATTGCACAGCTCTTACACAGGAAGGTTTTTCAAACCTGTTTTGGTCAACAAAGGGGACTTGCAACAATGAAATCCTATATTTCGAATAAAAACCGTTTATATAATTGTAAATACTTCAATTTCCATTAGTCACATTAGAAAAGCTTATTTAGGTCGACCTAGACATCTTGGTCTTTATTTACGGACTAAACTAAAAAAAAAGCCTTGGAAGCGAACTGAAACCGTTAGTTAAAAACAAAAAATAATAACATAAGAAATAGGCACTTTCTATATATGAATACAAACGATGATTTGTGACTGATTCTTGCTAATTCTTATAGTATTTCATCCCTATGATTGTAATGTCAGGAAAGTTTTCTAGTTACACAAAACACGTAATTTCTTGTACACAGAAAAGTCGGGTATTAATCTGAAAGATATTTCCCGATCACCGTGAACCAAGTAGTAAGACACGCTACTTTCTCTCTCTCTCTCTCTCTCTCTCTCTCTCTCTCTCACTGAAAAGAGTGAGAAGGTTTCTGAGAGGGCTAATAAGGTGATAAAATTATTTGATGTTATAGTCTGACCACGCCTTTGTTGATAACATTTTTTCCTAAGCCTCCTCCAGTTGTTTCCTTCCGTGCTAGTGGTCGAAGTGTTCCTATTTGCCAGGTCATATTAACACTTCGAGTGCAACAAGTAACTGAACGATGTTGATGATCGCAGTCCTTCATCTAAGATTTTCTGCAGTAATTACGGCCATTACTGTGAGTTTGCAAGCTGCTGCAAGATGGCAGTTTTATTTCTGAGGCACTGGGGATATGTTTGAGGAGCAGCAGCAGTGTGACAAATGAAGAAGAACGAGAGGGATTCACACTTCCTACAAATTCATTACTGATTTCCTCAGGGAACCTGTGGGAGGTGACGATGGCTTGATGTCTCTTTGTGAGACTACCTGAGAGGAGGAGGAAATCCTTGATCTCGATGAGTTAGTGGTCAAAAGTGATAATGTCTTTAGAAAACTGACATCTAGGGCAAGGTAGGGTCACTAGTCGGACCAACCGCCCTTCATCAAAGGGAGTATGAATAAGATCGAAGGGTGGAAAATGCAAAGATAAGTCAGAGCGGTAAAGATGTGCTAATGTGCTTTGAGACGGTTTGATTATATGGAAAAAAAAATTAAGTATATCTTAATTTTGCCAGACCACTGAACTGATTAACAGCTCTCCTAGGGCTGGCCCGAAGTATCAGATATTTTTTACGTGGCTAGGAACAAACTGGCTTCGTAGCAACGGGACCTACAGCTTATTGTGGGATCCGAACCACATTAAATCGAGAAATGAATTTCTATCAGCAGAAATAAATTCCTCTGATTCCGCTTTGGCCGAGCAGAGAATCGAAAACTTCGGACCACCAGATTGGTAGGCGAGCACGAAAACCACCCGTCCAACAAGGAACTTGATTATATGGAGAGAATCGAGGACAATGGGATGGTGACAAGTGTACAATTTGGAATGTTCAGAGGAAGATTTCCTCGAATGTACATTATTTAGTGATGTACATTAAAAAAATCAATGGTCGCTGACGTGGAAAATAATGGTGAATGGCACTTAATATGTTTGTGTGTGCAAGGAGGTTCAGTACACTGTTGATGAGCCATCTGTGTAGATACATTATATGATGGGGCTAATGTTGCAGGAGTGTTTAGTGTTCTGCGCAGGTTTTCATCTTGTGTAGGTTTTATCTTGAACCAATACCCTTTTCTGTGAAAATGCTTACTGTTTATAAATATATAAACATACACACACACACACACACACACACACATATATATATATAGATATAGATATAGATATATAATATATATAAATTATGTATGTAGGCTACATATATACGTACAAAACATAAACAAAGACAAATATACATACTTAACACACACATATGTATATATATACAATCAAGCTACAAATGTCCTTTTTTAATATCTAAATCACTTTACCTCCCAAATATATTTTTCATATATGTAACGAAGGGGAATTTTTTAGTTAATAATAATTCGTCCCCCATGGGATCGAACCACCGTCCAAGTGGACGGGACGAAATCAGGACAGTCAGTGGTTCGATCCATGGGGGGACGAAATTATTATCAACTAAAAATTCCCCCTTCGGTACAATATATGAAAATATATTCATTGGGAGGTA
Source organism: Macrobrachium nipponense (assembly GCF_015104395.2). Taxonomy (NCBI): domain Eukaryota; kingdom Metazoa; phylum Arthropoda; class Malacostraca; order Decapoda; family Palaemonidae; genus Macrobrachium; species Macrobrachium nipponense. The sequence continues at coordinate 59,200,807 of NC_061099.1, read as the reverse complement.
AAGTGAATTTAGATATTAAAGGACATTGTAGCTTGAATTGATATATAAATGGAGCACGGTTCGATGTGATAATTATTCATATGTATATATATACATATAACATAACATTATAATATATATATATATATATATATATATATATATATATATATATATATATGCATAGATATATTATATATTATATATATATATATATATATATATATATATATATATATATATATATACAAACACCAGGAGGCACTAAAGCAGACAGCTTGGTACATGGTATTCCTTTATTCATCACGGCCCACGTTTCGAGATCCTTGTAAAATATACAGATGCATCAAGAAACGATTGGAATCTTTTTCACGAGGGAATAGGTTTTCTCTATGATTATTCTAAATACAACTGTTATCCATCCCATTTATTCCTAAAATATGTTAAGAAAACATTGGATAAGTCGTTTCACATTCCTGCCACACATTTAGCACAAAAATTAACATCCTATGT
>NC_061099.1:59172815-59195315 GCF_015104395.2 Macrobrachium nipponense | reverse complement strand
TGAACACGAGAATAATAATCAACTTATATCTCTTGACAGCCAGATGGATAAATCAATCCCAAAGTCATAGGTTTAAAACCAAGCAAGAACCAATACGCTTAAATATAAATCTCTTTGTATTTTTGCATAACAATACAGGAAGCCCACAGAAAACGTTAGGTATTGGAAATAATTTCCATTACCGGAAATTTTGTTGGGCTTCCTTTGATGTTTGTGTGTTTGTATCCGATGAATAATGTATATATATATAAATAAATATATATATATGATATATATATATATATATACACACACAAATATATATATATATATATATATATATATATATATATATATAAATTTATATCAGCTCTATCATGAAATAGCGTTATCAAACCCACAAATAGCTGCCTGAATCCATCAAAGTGACAGAGTATTGTTCTCATTTTAAAAGATGACAATTAATTTTACGCTCAAGCTCAATCGGTTCATTTCCAGGAACGAGTTTATAAGCAGAAGGTGAAAGGGGAAAAACGGACAGGTGAGAAAATCTTAGATGACAATTAACCTCACTCCTTGGTGTGATACGAGATTTAACTCTTACAGAGTCAAGTGGATTTGGATCCACTTGACCTATAAAAGGTCAAAAAGGATTTGTATCCCACTCGACCCTCTCAAAAGCATATAAGGAAAAGCCCTTGTTAGGATAAGATAAATTCAACATCACTGCTCCCAGTTTTTAAAGAAAATAATGAAGGGCAGAACTCAGCATTTCCAAAGACCGTCCTGGCGCAGAAAAGTCCTTCTTTTTACGAAGAATGGACATTTCACTTCAATTAAGAGTATAAATTTCACACTCAACTTTTCATGTGAAAATAACAAAAGGAGCAAAATTCAGATAACAAGAAAAAGAAAACTGCATCACATTGGACTTTGGAAGTTGGGTCGATGCATTTATTTCCCGACTTTGTTTGCCTAATGATCAGCTTTATTATCCCCAGATTAAAGCCATACTGGAAAACATCGTTATCAACATAGATGTTGTTAACGAAAAAACTTGCTTCTTATTAATTACAACTCTCGAGAAAATAATACATAAATTTTTATTTGTACTTGAATCTCATCACAATCACTAAAAGCAGAGCCAATTAGGTAGTAAGTATCATCAAGATGAACTTACTTCTAATCTATTCGGCTAGTAAAATCAATGCTTAAATGAATCAATACTGCGGATGATTTTTGAAAATCAATTCCATTCTGACTGAATGGCTTCGTGGAGAGCTCTCAAATTTGTGTCAACCTGACGACGATAATGGCGCCCTCACGGACTCCGCATTCACAACCCTGGAAAAGACGCACGCCTCAATGGTCACTATACTCAGCTATGCAAAGCCATGCGCATGCGCGCGCACAAGAGTGCAAATAAACTTGTTTACCGCGCATCGAACAAAGATACGCGTGATGTATAATGCAAGTGTCTCACTCCATTTAAGCGTGCAAGCTCTCGTTTTCCTTCTCTCTTCTCCTTGCTTTGCTTCTTTGGCTTTTATTTCTCCCTCCTTTTCCATTTTCTGTCTCTCCTTACGCCTTTTCGCTGCCTTCGCCTCAGCGCTATATCTTTCCCTCCTTTAAACTCTCTCTCTCTCTCTCTCTCTCTCTCTCTCTCTCTCTCTCTCTCTCTCTCTCCGTACCCCGTCCCCGAAAAAAAGCCTTCGGTAAATGTTATTGATTCTAACACTTCAATACTTATTGCACGCCATCCATATATCAACATCAATATGCAATGTCCTAATGGGTTTTCGTTTTACTGTGAACCAAAAATTCCTGAACATAATAAAAACCATTAACCTGAATAATCAAACAATCACGCACAAAGAAATCGATGGAAAAGTAGCTTTCTTCGCCAAGACGTTTTTTTTTTTCTTCCTGGATGGAATAAAAGATATATTGATGAATGATTCATTAGATCATTTCTTCAATAAACGTGAATGGAGGTGACCTCGACCCATCGAACAGAATTATTAATCGTGTAAGTAATTCCACACAGAAGTGACTACCGTTATGAGCACACCTCCACTCCCTCACATGTCTACCTACTTCTGGGTGAAAAATTGGTATGCATAAACCACAAAAAGAAAATGGTTGTATAGCATTCCTGCTTCATAGGATGGGAATAAATCCCCTCTCGTTCCTTTGTCTGGTTCCTACTTTTTTCTTAGAGCTCTGTAAAAATAAGCAAACTATTTTGCCGTATCCTGGACTATACTTTAAATGCAAAGGACCAATGTTCTGAACCTCGGGCTGTGCCATAACATCCATACCAGGCTTCCTATAGTCGTAGGAGCGACTTGAATTCCGTGAGGGTACACGCGAACAGTTTTCTGTAACAGAAAACTATAGAGATGGCTTTTTGCCTGTCCGTCCGCCCTCAGAACTTAAAAGCTACTGAGGCTAGAGGGCTGCAAATTGGTATGTTGATCATCCACCCTCCAATCATCAAACCTACAAAATTGCAGCCCTCTAGCCTTAGTAGTTTTTATTTTCATTGAGATTAAAGTTAGCAATGATCATCCGTCTGATACCAGTATAAGTGACAACAACACATGCCACCACCGGGCTGTGTCTGAATATTTCATGGGCTGCGCTGAGAGTTTCATGGTCCGTGACTCAGTTTCTTACAGCATTATACGCTGTACAGAGCACTTGATTTCTTGTTTTATTTCTTTTATACCTTCTTTATCATCCAGAAATACAACTAAATAGATCTGTTCAATACCCTCGGGTTTTGGTGTCACGACAAAACCTTCCTTGTGTCGATTTCTTTGTCTCCGCCTTCGCCTTGAACGATTAATTTCCAGGTTTCCTACTATTTGTTTGAGTCAGTTCTTATTTTCATCTGTATTTTGTTTATCAACTGTCTCCCTTTTTCTTCTTTCACACATGGCATTCTACTCTGGAAGTTTGCTTCTTCTTTTGTTTCATATTAATGGGATAATTTTGAGAGCAATAAAAATCAATACAATTGTATACTGATATTCAGGGTAAAACGACCCTTCAAAAGTCGAGTCTTGAAAGAGTATTGGTGAACATTACAACAGACTCACAAAGTTTTTAATACATATATTTTTTTAACTTGTGACTCTTCTCTCAGAAATAATGGAATGAGTACCATTGTGTCCTAAAGGAATTCTCTTCGTACTTTATATTTGCGTACATTTTTTATTTATTCATTCATCTATTTGATCATTTATTTTGACTTTCCTGATAACTGATTTTTCCTCTCTGTATTTCCTAGCCTGCTATTACATCTTTCAAATGAATACGGTACTCTTTGCAAGCTCGTTCCATTTGCTAGTCCACTGGCATAGTGGTTAGTGTCGTGGTATGCCACTCAGATGCCGCGGATTTGCATCTCCCCCAGAGGGATGGAAAATAACTGGCTCTGTATCATGATCAGTTACCACTGCAGTGTGGGATTTGGGGTGGGAGGTTGAAACCAACATCCTTTGGAAGCTTGAATTTCAAGTCAATCGCCCCTATGTGCTTGTTCCATTGGTTTGGTTTCATCTACTCAAAGAATCATAATAATATGAATAGGGTTCATCTTCAGATAATGATGATGTCTTACTTAATCAATCAAAACCGTTCCATACCCATCCGGGCTATACCAGATACCGTTTTGACCATGCAATTCTGTCTCCTCGGTCACATTTACTCATGCACGAAGGAAATGAATCATTCAGATACACTACCAATGGTTCTCAATGTTTTTTGGGCCCATGCACCCTGTCACCATATGTCAGAATGTCATTCCCGCCCCCACTCCCTGTCCCCCAATTTCCAAAATTGTCTCCCTCAAAAGATGCATTCCAAATAAATGCAACAAAATACCAACACAAACACACAAGCTAGCCGAGAGAAAGCCCAGCGAGACCTCTCAGTAGTGCGGATTGATGCACACTGCGTGTTGTGTGGTCCTAGAGGTAGTTTGAGTCTGCCAGTCTGTGGTCACGACTCACCCCCTGAAACTCTGAAATTCCCCCTAGAGGGAAATTCCTCCCTGGTTGAGAACCACTGAACTAGACTGTAACTAAATATAAGAAAGAAACAGAAAAATTACTAGTCATGCTCGGTTGAATATATCTATGCAGAATTTAGTATATATAACGGTTGGCCTACATCGATCATGAGCTGAAAAAGAATAAGAAAATTCTGCATTAGTGATATCCATCCTGCTTAATCAAATCATCCCTAAGCCAACGACGAGTAAAACAGCAGGGTTGTATTCATGCTCACTCGTTTGACAGCGGGAACTCCGTTATCAAATAACCCAGACAGGCCTTCAGTAAATGACATCTGTTCGCAGCCTACCTACGGTTACCTCGGCAAATTCGAGGTATGAATTCAATGAAATACGATGTATAATAACTGAGTAAGGAAGGAATTAGACGTGGAAAACTTTTAAAACATGTTAATTAACAAACATTGAGACCGAGGCCTAACTCTCAAACGTGTTAGGCCTGATGTTGACGTACCTGTTCTTTTTTTTTCTTTTTTTTTGTTGTCGTGAAAGGCGACAGTACAGTCAACTCAACACACACTTCACCAATGAAGCCTAAACCCACTAACTGGTTAACATGATCTCAACACTCCGAAATGGTACCAGAACCTGTCTCTTATGATTTTTTTTATCCTAAGGCCTGTGAGACGGAGAAATGAATACCTTCACCAGCCTCGCCTTGAGGGGAAGAAGAAAATAAACAGACGGACTTAAAAAATGAATGAATAAAAAAGTAAATAAATAAATAAATAAATAAACGAGCTGAACCCACCTTAAGAAAAAAAACCTTCTTAACAAATTGTAGAAATAAATAACGAAGACCAGGCAATCCGCGGTTGTTGGTTGTTAGAATTTATTTACGTCCCACTTTGGATTCAGCTTCAATGAATTTAGGAGTCACTTCTGCACTTATATTCGTAAGTGCGTATTCATTAACGTGCCATATCATTTGCTTTTTTCCATGAAATGTCATATTTTCATAATACAAACGCAGACAGACATAGCTCGTGATAATAGTTTTCAGATACAAGTATTAGAAATGAAAAAAGGATTATTTCACATTCACTTGAACTGACTCCTAGTCGTTCAAGAACATAGTCAACAAAGACTCGTCATGCAAACCCCTGCCATATATAGTTCTAATATTAGAATATCGACGTTATAATCGTTCTGTAAAGAGGAGAACTATGTACGGGGACTCGGTAGATTATTACCCAATTCATGTCAAAGCAGAATTTATAACTATTGCTGCTGCCTGAATATAAAGCTATTTTTCTGGTTTTCATTCTCAAGAAAGTTAATATCGTATTTGACGAAATTTCCATGCAGTTGCCGAGTATAATCAAAATTTATGTATTCATATGCACATGATCGTGGTGTGTTTATTTTACAAACACAATTTATATGGGAGAACAAGACACACACACATACCCAAAAAGAAATGACCGTGATAAGATGCTCCTGGAACGCAGAAATAGCTCAATATCATAGAAAAATTCGCAATTGAGAGTCAAAGCAAAGACGAACTGTCAGATACAGAGAACCTGAAGTTAGCGAAGAAAAGTATTTAGTTAAGGCACATGAAGGAGAGCGCTGAGGTAAGCATTTGCACTGGTTTTCAACTGAAAAAGGAAACATACTGTAGAGAATAGTGTGATACGAAGGATGAAGAAAAATGTCTAGAAAAATGAAGGATGGATTCAGAGTTCGTAGGTGGAATGACTAAAACTCAAACTGGAAGACTTACCAATAGTGGAAGATGAGTTTAATAAAAAGGGAATGGGTTCGAATTAAAAATAATAATAGTTAATTCATCTCTATTTCAAGAAATCTACTCATGATTAAAAAGAATGTTCCATACTAGCTTTACAAAGCACTATCTACGCTTTAAATCCTTACTTCTTTGTCATGAAACATACCAAAAAGCTGTTTTAATAAGTACTATATTTCCTTACAACAAGCATTTTCAAAAAGGCTTTTGATAAGACAGTGACAACTCCATAGATTCTTCACTCGTGTAAACGATGGTCACAGACAACAGCACACGGTTATATCGAGGCATCTAACACACTTTGAGGGAGAAATGATCATTCTGTCATCCATAATTCCATAATACAAAATTTGCAGTTAGATTGAAGCGAACTTTAATCCTCGTAAAGTTAATTAAATCTTCACACATGCACATATAACCCGCATTATTCATATGCACGCGCACACACACACATATTACACACATGCATACAAAGATACATAAAAGGTGTATATATATATATATATATATATATATATATATATATATATATATATATATATATATATGTATATATATATACATATATATTTTTATATATATGTATATATGTATATATATATTTATATGTATATATATGTATATATATATATATATATATATAGATATATATATATATAAATATACCACTGGCCATTTCTTTACCAGATACGGATATAATAGCTATTAGTTACATATATATATATATATATATATATATATATATATATATATATATATATATATATATATTTATATATATGTGTGTATATATATATTATATATATATTATATAAATATAAATTTAACTAATAGCTATAGTGGCATTGGCCTTAGGGTAGCCCACATTTTTGTCAGTAATAATAATATACAAATGAGTGAAAGAAAGAGGAAAATATTTGCCAAAATCGAGGGATGGGTCAAACATAATAGAAGAAGAAAAACAAGTAGGGCGATAAATTGATTGACTGACGCACTTGAAGTGGAAGAAGACCTGAATGTGTTTATGAATGAATTCATAGTTTTTGAAGCGGAATCGATAGTAAATAGAGCTGGAAGAGATGATTTTAGATGAAACTATAATGATGCCTCGCATGCTAACGAGATTGTCTTTCAAAAAACGAAAATAGGCAACAAAGACTGGTGACTGGAAGTCATAGGTAAGGTACAAAAGGAGGTGGCATGACGGGATGTGTTAACTATATAAAGGCTTTATCCTAACGCCGAATTAAAACATCCAGTCTGCTTATTCTCAATAGGCTGGGGAAGGTATTGATAAAAGCTCAGCGATGAACAACCTCGGCTTAGAAAAGGCAAGAGTTGCACAAATTCCAAATTGGAGTTAAGACAGATTGCGCAGCTGTGAACAGAATTTGAAAATCTCAAGATGATGCGCTCTAATGATTAGGGTAAGGCGTTTGACAGCGTCCACAGACTAACATAATAGAAGGTCTTGCGTCACTATGGCATTCCTTTTAAGGACGTCAAACGTCCCGAGATAATCCCAGATGCTGATGGCGTCTTTGTCAAGTGAATTCACAACAAATTTTGGAGAGTTACAGGACAATGTTATTTCACTTTTGCTCGTTGCCCTTCTCACAGCTTTTACAACGAAAACAAAAGTGGCCCGGAGATGGAAGAATAAGTTTAGACTGGAGTGAACAAATTTTTTTTGGAGTCTTAGCATGTGTAGATAATTCTGTTTCAATCAGCAAAACAGCACAAAACTCACAAAGCTTGCCTAATCGCATTCATCATTCGTCTGCAGACTGGAGAAGCAACAGGGACAGTGTTTGCACAAAGGGATGAAATAGCATTCTATAAAGAAAGGATCAACGAGGCTGAATCTTTCTACAAATTTAGGTACAACGATTTTCAGTACAAGTATTCTTGGGTTGGAATCTACTGAATGATCTATAAGATCTAGATATCAGCTAAATCTATAATGAATACAAAAGTGGGACAACACACAAGTCCAGGACGAGTACGATCTGTATTGCTTATATCAGGGGTTTACAACCTGGGGCATACGTACTCCTGGGGGTACACCAAGTGTCTGCCAGGGGATACGCGCTCCCCACGGGTCTCGAATGAATGTGGAAGCCAAATTTCGATGTGCTTTAGGAAAAACTGCTCCTCGACTGACTAGGGTAGTTGATGAAAAACAGTTTAGCCATCTAATGAACTCCCTTTGCAGCAGATGCACTAATAATGAATTTTGTTTTACCAGCTCATTACCAAAACTTGAAGATTTACTCCATAGACACAGGTAAATAATAAAAAAAGTCTTTATTTTTTATGGAATTCTTTGAATTTACAGTATTATTCGTTATGTCAAGAGAGTTATGTACTTACTTCCCTTCAGTACAGTACTTGAAAATATACTCATCGGAATGTTTTTCTGAATTTGTTTCGTTTTCCACTTCATACAAAGTGAATGGGGTACAATACTGCCATCAAAAATACCCGAAAGGGTACGTGGGAAGAAAAAGGTTGAAAACCCCTAGCTTATATGGACAAGAATAATGGTATGGCAGACTCTATATTTAAAAGATTTAGTCTAAAAAAAATATAGCTTTAATGAGAGTTTTATGAATCAGATGGCAGGACTGAGTCAGAAATTTTACCATAAGGGAAATAACGAAGGTTCACAGAGTTGAGGAGACGATGATAGTGAGATGGAAATAGCTTATAATGTCCTTTTCACAATACTGGGCAGGACAGTTTATGACGTCAGCTGGGTTCCTGTGGGCACCAGAAGAACTGAAAGATCCAGAACTTCTTGGATGAGAACCACGAGGAAGCTGAGGTTGAGTAGAGATTTGTTTTGAAGATTAAAGAAGCTTCATGAGTATCCGAATTTCACTGAGGACTTGTGTCATACGGCGGTAGTTGTACTGTTGTGTTCATATAATGTAAAAATAAAACAAAGGAAGCCCATGAATGAAATATGCACAATGAATATTGTGCACAGTATTTCAGATGTTACATTAGTACACCTCTCTTCAAGTCAACTAATACATACACTTGAAACTACAAAGCTTTAAATGCAAAAAAGGGAGCAGAAGGGGGCAAGCGGTCGTTAGACCATGTAAACAGTCTGTGGATAAATTTATGGTTTTCGTTTTACTGATAACTGCTGCTTCTATGATCTCCCTTTTGTACGGCAGGAGCTTTTGAACAAGGAAGATTCTCCCCAACTGATGTAATGTTTAGAGTCCCATATACGGTGTGTTCCAGTAAACGCCGGGGCAGAGTCTACTATGTGTCCGAGATAAACTTTTTTCACAATTTCTGCTCTGGATGCTGTATTTAAACTACTGCAAAGGCGACACCGCAAATAATCGCCATAACTTCAGTTAGTGTAACACCTGAAATTTGAGCATATGCTCATGCTTTTTAAATATACATACATACATACTCGTAAATGCTTAAATACATATATATTTCTATCTATTGAAGTTAATGGAATTGTTCGCAGATACTATCTTTTTTATCAGGACTTCCTTCGAAGCTTGCCTGAAGAGAAATAGAAGTATAGACTGATTCAAAGTCATGACAAAAAGACAGTATCCGCTAACGATGCCATTAACTTCAATAGAAATTGCATAAGCGAGAAAGATGTCCAAATAGCACATTATATATATATATATATATATATATATATATATATATATATATATATATATACACACATATATATTTACGCAATAGATATTTATGTATATATATATATACTATATATATAGATAGATATACATATATATATATATATATATATATAATTTTTAAAAAATAGGAAAAAAAAAAAAAAAAAATTTAAATAAATTAATTTATTAATATATTATATATATGATATTTTATATATATAGATATATATTATAGATAATATATTATTTATTAATTTATTATATATATGTATATCTATATATATATATATATATATATATATATATATATATATATATATATAAAACAAAGTAGTTTCCACCGGTAACGGGAGTGCTTTCATCAGATGCAACGTAACGGTTAATGCATATTCACACTTGTTGAATCGTGACTAATGGCATTATTTCTATGAACACCGTTATCACTAAAGATTAAAGCTGTTTCAGAGTTAATTAAGTTGATGTAAAAAATTTTATAATTTATTGGGAAGATTTTGTCAATTCAACACTTACTACAGATAGGAAAATCTTGTAACTTAAAAGCCCAACTAACAAAGGTGTTTTGTATAAATGGCAAACACTTCTTCAATTTGTATCTGTCGCAAAATAACGTGAGGTTATGTTTCATTACAACTGTTGTGTTTTATAACACGAGCTCTCTCTCTCTCTCTCTCTCTCTCTCTCGTCTCTCTCTCTCTCTCTCTCTCTCTCTCTCTCTCTGCGTCATTATTTGCTGCGATTTGAATCTATGAGCTGTAGTTAGTACATTATTATATTGCACTTAATCATTCATCTTTTTTTTTTCTACAAATTGGATTATGAGAGCTTCTCTTCCTGACCTACGGTCGCGTGTCTTTGTGATTTGCTGGGATATGGCCCATTGACCATCTCCTTGCAGTGTTTTGGTGGTGTAACCAAAGCAGCTTGGCCTGAGGGATACTCAGTTCGTTATCGGCAATGGAAATTTATATAACACGAGTTTGGTGGTGCACACTACGCTGCACTGGAACCCGGCGCTGCCATTACGTCTCCCCCTACCCTCCTGATCCCGTACCTACCCAGCCCCTAGGGCCGAACAAATACCTTCCCGATCCCCTAACTACCCAGTCCCCAACTAGTGCGGACAAACAGGTTTGCAGGAGGATGGTAGATGTTTTACGTCTCCCCTATCCTCCTGATCCCCTACTTATCCCACCTCCACCCGCGGCAAACAAACAGGAAAGACCCACTCGGATCTTATTATTATACTAGAATATAGATTGTTCACTTGCTTCTCTTACCTAAGAGAAGCTGAACTGTCTCTCATGAACAAGAATGAAATTGGGCAACAGTAGCTCAAGATTCTATGAGCCACTCTTTCAAGGAGTCATAAGGAGCTACACTCTGGCTAAAACAGCCGTACAGATTATTTCTAGTAGCCAGAGGAAGACTCCCTCTAGTAATCCCAACGCAACAGCGGCACTTGTAGGCTAACCTGATGTCACCCTCGATACCGAGTAGCCAGAGGATTACTCCTCTAAAACCCGTAGGATGAGAATGAAAGGTGGTGCCTGTTGAAGCTTAGAATGATTAAACAAATGCAATTACTAATATGTCTCACCATGAGCATTCATTCAGAACTTGTGCAGTCTAATAAAATGAGATTTTTATATCCTTTAAAAAAGTTTTATGATGAATAAGTTGTAGAATAAATTACGCACATAATTAACCATCACTGTGACCAGAAACTTATTAGAAAATACTTTTATCTGGTACAGATATTCCTAAGACTCTTTCCTTTACTTCAGCTACACCCTTGATGGACAGTGTCTACTGAGTTACTCCCCTGGAGAGCTGAAATGGATACTCAGGAAGTTTCAGCCCAAGATATTAATTTATACCTTATATCGTCTTTCATAGCTTTTATGTTCTCCTTCCTCACATGCTCGGCCATTTCTTACTTCCTGTTACCCGCTGTGGACTTTTCAGCAGTTGCTTTTCCATGGAATTATATCTCACTGCGCTCACACATTCACTATATTATATTATAATATATATATATATAATTATATATAATATATATATATATATATATATATATATAGATAGATATAGTATAGATATAAGATATAGATATATGTATATAATGTATATATATGTATATATAATATATATATATATATATATATATATATATATATTAGAGAGAGAGAGAGAGAGAGAGAGAGAGAGAGAGAGCCTTTATTATATTTTCATCAAGTGGTAATGTACCTGTAACACCTACGTATAATACTGAAAACCAAAATATTTTCAGCACCTTTTGATATGGAAAAAAGAAAAAAACCATAAGTTCTATTCTACGACATAGTACTAGCACTTATTACTTTATTATACTCGCATTTAAGCTAAGTTATTACCGAGGTATGGTGAATCAGATAATAATGGCGTAAATGTGATTTAATATAATTGAATAACTTTCGACAACAGTTTTAGTTACGACAACCACTCTGTGAATGGATTTAAGAGAAATTGGTTTTAAGATATAAATTCTACTTTCGATGGCAAGTGGTATCAGCAAACTGATGGCATGGTGCTGGGTTGCCTCTGTGACATAGTTTCCCCAATTTCTTTTCATTTATTTATTTATCTTTTTTGTCATTTACCTAGGATTTTTTTCCCGACATTCCTGAGGCTTTTAAACCCAAGTTTCGTACGAGATGTGTGGGTGACACTTTTGGCCTATTTCTAAAATTCAAAGCTAGATTTTCACTGTATTTCACTCTATGCATCCAACTATTCAATTTAGCATAGACACTGAACAAGATGGACCTTCTTGCTTTTTGGATATCTGTTTACAGTGGCGTATAGTACTCTAATAGTTTCTATCATTTTAGTTTTTTTTTTTAATTCATTAATGCCATCTTTCATAGGCATCCTATATTGCTTGTTCTCATTAGTCTCAAATTCACGATGAGATGCATCTTCTGAGCGAATCCTTTAGAAAAAACTGTGATTCTAATTTTCGTTATTAGTAATATTCTTCAGAACATTACTATATCGAAATATAAAATGGTCCTCAAAATTGAAGGGTTGTTAAAAACTACACTTACAGTGTGCATAGGAATAGTTTCCTCAAGTGGACAGAGAGCTTGCCGTCTACAGATTTATTTTCATCAACCCCCCCCCCCCGCCCCCCCCCCCATCCCCCCTCTGTGAAGAAACAAAACATGAGCAATCTTGGGACTGTATTGTAGGGCACCGGATCTTTAACAACATAGTTTTTAAACCATATTATTAAGATCAATTGTCCTACAGTATAGTCCGTTACATGCAAATTACGTTTGTTTCTTCACGGGGGGGTGAGGGGGCGGGGTGGCTGGGGATGAAAATAAATCTGTAGAAAGCATGCTCTCTGTCCACTTGAAGAAACTCTACTCCTGTTTACACCTTCATTGTAGTTTTGTAACCTCCCTTCAATTTGGTAAACTGTTATAGATTTCAAGATGGTATTCCCGAACCTTTATTTTCTCGCAGTGTACAGATTTCCTTGTCCCAGATGTAATCTAGGAACCTATACAGGAAGTTTTATATGTGTGCTCAGGGTGAGAATTGGTTTTCTATAAGTGTTAGGCACCGGATTGGCTGCTCTCTCAGTAAAAAAAAAAAATCTTTGCAATTAAGGAATATAGCAGAACACGCAAGCAAGGCGTCCAGTATGGGGACTTTTCCGTCACTGCTCAAGCACCACAAAGGTCATCCCTGCTTTCAGCCGTCGTTAAGTAATTCGACCGATTCTGTCTTGCATGCGTCATGCCCGCGAGGTTATATATATTTATTTATTTTTTTTTTTTTTGCTACTGTTCGTTCCTATTCATTTCATTTCTTAACCAATAACGAAACATTTAGAACTTTCTTTCACACTTGAGATTTTAAAAAATCGTAAGTATGAATCTTTATTTCAATTTTTTTTTCTAGAATGTTAGAATGTACTCATTCTTTAATTTTAACTGACTTCATCCGAGTGTCATGAACTGCTCATTTTGTTTATACATTAATGAGTTTCGCAAGCTTTCTCATTTCCTGTTTATACCTGTATCTTCTGCAATCATTTTATGCGTACTTACATTGTATATATCACTCACATGGTTTAACGGTTATATTATCCAATACACACGCACACACACACACACACTATATATATATATATATATATATATATATATATATATATATATATATATTGTGTGTGTGTGCGCGTGTGTATTGAATATATATATATATATATATATATATATATATATATATATATATATATATATATATATATATATTGGATATACATATATATACACCCACACGTATATACAAAGATATATTAGTGAAATCACGTAAAGAAACCCCTCCACACTAACTCTAGGGTATTTAAAACTTGGATTTCAATACCGCACCTGCAATTGTTAATCCAAGGATACAACATAACGATTCAAGAAAGAGAAAAATTTAAAGAGTCAACTGATGGTGACCCACGATTCCATTACTAATGTTACACACGAAGCTTTTAGAGGGCAGGATACACAAGCGATCCCGCAATTAGAAAAATCTTCATTTAAAGATAAGGTATTTTCCTGTCTCGACGCCTGTCGTTACTTATGCACACACTTGATGCTAAGCCTTATAATTCTCGTTCAGGTCACCGATAAATCTCTACTTCCTCTTACTTCTTCCTAATGAACATCATATTCTATGGAAGCTTGAATTTGAGGTTAGTGACCCCTGTGGGCTTGTCCATATGAATAGGTTTCATTTCCTGAATAATAATAATAATAATAATAATAATAATAATAATAATAATAATAATAATAATAATAATAATAATAATAATAATAATAATAATAATCTAAATGTTCCGACCAAGTCCTGGATGGTCCGGACATTTCACGACTTTATCCTTTAATTGCGCTTAAAATATTATTTCGGCTTTTGATTTTGTTTGTTTGTATGGTGTTTTTACGTTGCATGGAACCAGCGGTTATTAAGCAACTGGACCAACGGCTTAACGTGACTTCCGAACCACGTCGAGAGTGAATTTCTATCGGCTTTTTATTGCATTATTAATCATATATTTAAATCTGAAGCATTTCGAAATTTAGAGTTAATATATAGACTAATAACAATGTACTGGTTAGGAAATGTTCAGGATATGTGTAAACCAGCCACAGGTGCCGAGGTCCTCAAAAGCTCGTACTATTGAATTTGAACAAGTCAATGGTTTCTCCTTTTACCTTGATGACAGAGAAATATTGAATATATGTATTGTTATTTCCTTAAGTTGATTTTATCTGTAATTCTGTCTATGATAATAGTCGTGTGCGGACGATTTTTCGAATAACCACAATTGTTAGATTTTTTTTTTTTTCGAAAACCAAATATTCGAAAACAAGAGTTCGAATGTATAATTGTTCGATTTTACAATTGATCGAAATAAAAAATATTCGAATAAGCATTTTTTCGAAATGAATGTTGTTCGAATCCATGAATAACGTCGACTTATTGAAAAAAGCCCAACGGCAGTTCTGTATTTTGGCACTTCTTTACTTTCTCTCTCTCTCTCTCTCTCTCTCTCTCTCTCTCTCTCTCTCTCTCTCTCTCTCTCTCTCTCTCTCTCTCTCTCTCTCCCAAACTGTAGTTGTTCGAGAAACAACTCAATCGCATTGTTTGTATTTTAATTACCTTAAAACAACTTGGTAGAATTGTTTGTATTCTAATGCCCTGAAATAAAAAATAAATAAACAAAAATAAGCTGTTAACAAATCCTTAAAACCTTAAAGTTCCCATTTCTATTTTGGATGGTTTCCTATTTAGTAGAGAAGCTCTTAAACCCTTGCATGAGTGCAGTCAGGCATTATGGGCAATCCAAGTTCCTCAAATATGCGGTGTAGATGCCATGTCGCTCACTGGCGTAACTGCTCTGGCTGATTTGGGATTGCTGCGTCTCTACTGTTTGCGTGACTGGCCATACTCCGGCAGGGTGGGTTGTTGGCGGCAGACATTGTCTGTCCGCACATGCCGTTGGCGGTAGGCTCCCTGTACACACGGATGCGGTCGGGCATGATGAGCAATAGAGATATGGAATCCTATGTCGGCTAGGATGAATGGCCATGCTCATGCAGGTTGGGCAGTGTCTCATCACAAATGCTGGTGGCAGTGGTCACCTTGCATGGGGTGCAGTCAGGCATTATGGGCAGTCCAAGGTAATCAAATATGTGGTGTGGATGCCACGCCACTCACTGGCGTAGCTGCTCTGGCTGATTTGGGATTGCTGTGTCTTTACTGCTTGCATGACTGGCCATGGGCATGATGAGCATAGAGATGTGGAATTCTATGTTGTCTAGGATGAATGGCCGTGCTCATGCATAGTGGGCAGTATCTTATCCCAAATGCTGGTGGCAGTGGTCACCTTGCATGGAGTGCAGTCAGGCATTATGGGCAGTCCAAGATCCTCAAATATGTGGTGTGGATGCCATGTCGCTCACTGACGTAGATGCTCTGGCTAATTTGGGATTGCTGCGTCTCTACTGTTTGCATGACTGGTTATGCTCCAGCAGGGTGGGCTGTTGGGGGCAGACATTGTCCGCACATGTCGGTGGCGGTAGGCTCCGTGCACGGATGCGGTCAGGCATGACGAGCATAGAGGTGTGGAATCCTATGTCGGCTAGGATGAATGGCTGTACTCATGCAGGGTGGACAGTGTCTCATCCCAAATGCTGGTGGCAGTGGTCATATTGCATGGGGTGCAGTCAGGCATTATGGGCAGTCCAAGGACTTCAAATATGTAGTGTGAATGTCATGTTGCTCACTGGCATAGTTGCTCTGGCTGATTTGGGATTGCTGTGTCTCTACCTCTTGCATGACTGGCCATGCTCCAGCAGGGTGGGCTGTTGGGAGCAGACATTGTCTGTCCGCACATGCCGGTGGCGGTAGGCGCTTTGCATGGATGCAGTCAGGCATGACAAACAGAGATGTGGAATGCTATTTTGGCTACGATGAATGGCCGTGCTCATATAAGGGGGCAGTCTCAAATATATATATACATATGTTTTTTCATCCCACCTCGCCTCTCCAACAATTGAAATTCAAATTAAGATAGCAGAGGCAGACGTTTTCACCGCCCACATTGTACAAAGAAAGGGGGGAGGGGGTTAATTTAGGGAAATCAGTAGAAAAAGGGCAGGTCACAGGGGTTACATGGGCTGCTGGTTGGGCCCTTAGGTAGTCTTAGCTTTAAGGTCTATTCTCCCACGACTTTGTGCTGGCTGTTTTGCACCTTTCAGACAATGACGTGGCCTGTGCGAGACCTGGGCTGCCCCGCTCCTGCCCTGGTTCCTTTTCACTCCTTTACTAGTCCTTATAGAAGTCAGACGTGACCGCCGCTGCATCGCCAGCCCCTTTGTTTGATCTTCGCTGAATGGAATCTGCATCCTATCTCAAGCTATATGCGCATACAACCTTAGATTCCTGCTGCCCTGAATTTCGTGCTCCTGCCTCCTTGCCAAGTGCCCACTTACCATAGAAGATATTATCATCAATAATTGGCAACCAGTCTGCATAGATCGTGAATTCGGCCAATCTCTTATGTTAAGTGGCAGCCTGTTAACGAATTGCCATTGTGAATAATAGAATAATTTATCACAGTATTTTGTGCCCTCTCCACTGGGATTATCTGCTATTCAGTTTGTCTTAAGGCTGTACATTTTTTTGTAAAATAAACTTAACTTAAATATGAATGGCTGGTTTCTTGGCGACCTTATCTAATTCAATGATTTTCTAACAACGCAAATCATATGATTTTATTAATAAGTTCCTTCATCCAAAACGACCACCACACTAAAACCCTTATATATATATATATATATATATATATATATATATATCTATAGATTACACCATATATATATTTATATTCTATATATATATATATATATATATATATAATCTATATAATATATACATATATACATATACTCAACGCAAATCATATGATTTTATTAATAATTCCTTCATCCAAAACGACCACCACACGTAAAAGATATATATATTATATATATATATATATATATATATACACATATATATATATATATATATATATATATATATAGATATACATTATATATATTTATGTTTTTTCATCCCGCCTCGCTTCGCCAGTAACTAAAATTAAAATTTAGATATAAGCAGCAGCCATTTTGACTCCGACATTGTACGATTGTGGGAGAATTTAGGGAAATCAGTATAGATAAGGCCAGTCAAGGGGATAGGAATTTCCGGTCCTCTTCGCAGTTCTTGTGGGAGGGTATAAATCCGTAAGTTCGAGGGACATAACACAAGGGAAACTGGGCAGCTAGATAGGACCTGTCCTACCTTGACCTTGTTACTGGCTGTATGTCTGTTTCAGAATGACCTGCCATGGGGTGGGGTGGGGGGTGGGTGAGGGGGGGGGGGGGTGGGGGGGGGGGGGGGGGGGGGGGGGGGGGGGGGGGGGGGGGGGGGGGGGGGGGAGGGGGGGGGGGGGGCGGGGGGGGGGGGGGGGGGGGGGGGGGGGGCTTGATCTCAAGCGATCGCCCTGTGACCTATCTCGCCCACTACGTACTTACTGGTCGCTCTCCACGCACCGGCGTGCGTTCATCCTTGCCTTTCCTAGGCCTAACAAACGTGTTCCACTGGCGGGTGCCCTAGCTCAAGAAGAAAGCCGGAAGCCATCTTCAATGCCCAAGCTACTATTAAAAGGCATCCAAGTAAATCTGAGTTACATTCATAATAAGCATTAATTTCTCTGACCATTTTCAGCATTGTGTTTGATTTAAGGATACATTCCCTCCATAGTGCTTTATCAATTATTGTGAGAGAACCGCAACGTTGCTCGATTGTAACTTGGAATGTTATTTCCAGATATCTGCTGAGGTGATTCCAGTGTTCCGTTCCTTTCAAGGGTATCCTTACCATAGGAGTTACAAGGCCAGAGGGCCCCACTTGCATTCAACTTTGTTTGGCAACCAGTCGTGACCATCTCACACGTTATGCGGTAGCTTATTACATTGCCACTGTAAATAGTAAAGTAACTTGTCACAGCATTTGTGCACCTTTCACGGGTTTTGTATTAGCCGTTCAGTTGGAAATAAACTGTAAATTTGTAAATAAAATTAGCTTTAAATACAAATGACTGGTTTCCTGTCTATTGCATTGATTTTACTCACTCAAGGCAAGTCATTTAGGCTCCCTTTTTTCTTTTAATATTACGTTTGTAAGTCGTGTGAGGCCACTAAGGCACGCCACATAAAATTATCCATACTCATTTCAGCCAAAATGACTGTTGTGACGTTCCTTACTTTTAATCACTCTTCTTGATTTAACCTGATGCCAGATGTAACGGCAAATGTCATTGTTCTCACTCACTGATTCACGAACGACACATAAAAAAAATTATTCAGTGATTTTCACACATATTATACTTCGCAGCTAAATATTTAGATGGTACTAAGTAAAGATTGTAATATACTTTTCCAACAAATACATTGTAATCCGGGTGTAGAAAACACAGCTCATAAAAGATCTTAAATATAATATTTAAAGTACTTACATATTATTTACAACACTTGACTCCAAACAGGTAGTAATGAATAAGATAACCAAACTTAAACAAGCAGTAAACCAGACTCAACTCTATACGTACGATTTATGCTTGAAGTAAACATATTTTGAACAAAGGATTCTAATTTACAAGAAGCTATACAAAATTCCATGGATGAATGTCCCAGTTGATGATAGTAGAGGTTTAAAAAGATCGATATCTTCAGCAGTTAATAGATGGCGTAGTGTAGGAACGGCAGCAATTCCTAGATGGCGCTGAAGATAGTTGGCAGTATAGCGCACAGATATAAAAGCCTAGATGCCGCATCGGCCGCTAGCTGAATAGGCTGGCGTACGTCATCAGGCCCGCCATCTTGGCGCGGTAATTCAAACAATGCAGCAGGCTGCAGTATATGACGTTTTTCGCCACTATTCGCTTAATATTACACGGATTTTCTTGTCTGATGGCTCGTTACAAGCTTACATAATTCCCTACAAGGATTCTAAATAGAAATAAAGTTGTTCCTTATTGTTTGAAAGTTAACTTGAAATGACTTTGTTTTAAGCAGGTAGGGGGAAGGTGGGGGCTAGTTGTACACAAATGTTAATATTTGACCCCATTAACTATTGCTGTAAACAATAATTTGAAATGCTGTGATAAGACAGCCTACGTAAAAAATGGTTAAAACAATATTGTTTTAAGGGCCATTAGGTCAAATAGTAGGGAAATCGTGTATGTTGGACACTAATTTGATGTTTCTAGATTTCTTTCACTGCATTTATAGCTATGTAATATTAAAGTGTTAATCTGGTCCTTGTTAATAAGAACTAAATGGCCAAGCAAGGCCACATAATGAGCTTTTGTTGATGTTTTGATATAGCCTGCTGATTTCATATCAATGCATATAGATTATCATTACAATGTAGTATCATAAACTGTTGGAAACAGCAATGGAAAAAAAAAACTTGTTTAAACTGCTGGAATATTTATTAATAAATGCACAGATGTACAATAAATGTTATATACACATTCAATGTAAGAACAAATATCATGAAAATAAATCATTGTGCAATACATTTTGAGAGTTGTTACTTCAAAGTATAGGCTTAATGACCCATAAGGCCACCCATAGCTTTAAATTTTATACATGTGTGACCAAACCAATGAACAGTTAGCTGAAAAAAAATTAGACTGGCCTTATGATTGTGGCCTAGGCTGAAAGGCTCGGTGGTGGGGGGGTGGGGGGGGGGGGGGGGGGGGGGGGGGTGGTGGTGGGGGGGGGGGGGGGGGGGGGGGGGGGGGGGGGGGGGGGGGGGGGGGGGGGGGGGGGGGGGGGGGGTGTACTATGACCGGGTACAGGGTTGCTCGTCAGGATTGGCTCATTTTGTTTTTATGGCAATTTTGGTCTATAGATGGGTCCCCTTCTGGAAGGGTAGAAGTATAGAGATGGCCCAGGCCCTTATCCCAAATAAGGTATAATAATTTGGGTCCTTGACAACACAGGTCTAGAGATGAGCTATATTGAACTGTTAATGCTTGCCATAATGATATATCCTAGTCTGAGCAAATAAAAGGTAGTTTTGTGAAAAAATTTAAGCTCTATATAATTATTTCACCATATAAAATTAGGTCTAGAGATAGGTCACTTTTGCCACTAGACGAGGTCTCTTGATCCCCCCTAAATTTTCCAAAGTCAGGTCTAGAGGTCAGAATTCACTGAGGAGCATCCCGTTCAAAAAATTGGAAGAAACCCCCCCAACCCCCCCCCCCCCTAGGCTCAAAGAGCAGGCAGAGATGCAAAGGCTAGATAAGACAGAAATCCTAGTTATTCTAGGGCCTACTGTAGTTTATTTTAGGCTCAACCCTACAGTTTTTATGACTTAAACTTGTAGGCCTGTGCCAAAAATTATATTGGGGGATTTTTTTAACAGAGCACTTCGAGAGAAAGATTTTACTTAAGTTGCACAGATCCATAGCTGTAGGCCTACTTTAGTAATCTGTCTTATCACAGCATTTCAATTATTGTTTACAGCAATAGTTATGGGTAAATATTAACATATGTGTACAACTAGCCCCCCTTCCCCCTACCTGCTAAAACAAAGTCATTGCAAGTTAACTTTCAAACAATAAGAAACAACTTTATTTTATTAGATCCTTGTAGGGAATTATGTAAGCTTTGCAACGAACATCAGACAAGAAAATCCGTCCAATATTAAGCGAATAGTAGCGAAAAAAACGTCATATACTGAAGCCTGCTGCATTGTTTGAATTACCAAGCCAAGATGGCGGGCCTGATGACGTATGTCCGGCCGGCCGATGCGGCATCTAGGCTTTTATATCTATGGTATAGCGGACGAAAGAATTCTTAAAAAGAGGGTAGCAGATCCTTATATATATGTTATATATATATATATATAATATATATATATATATATATATATATATATAGATTATATTTTATATATATATATATATATATATGTATATATATGTATATATATATATATATAATATGTATATATATATATAATAAATATATATATGATATATATATATATAATATATATATATATATATATATATATAATATATATATATATATATGATTATAAAATATATATATATATACACATATATATAATTTTATATATTATATATATTATATATATTATATTATATTATATATATAAACATAGTATATATATTATTATTACACTATCAACATACAAGCTAAATAAAAATTGCTATTCAAAATAATCCCAGCATTCTAAAATATAAATTCCAATCGTCACTTACGAACAAAAGACTTTGGAAAAATACAATACTTAGTATCGTGCCCTATTATGTCACGCTCTAAGATATCTCTCTATCTACATACATAAAAATATAATGAAATCTAGTCTATTTCCTAAATAAAAAAGGATCCACTAAGTCATAACAAGGAAATGTAGTTCGTTATGGTGCTGGCGGACATTGTCAAGACAGTTCTACTCAGCGGTAGCCTTGCATCAGCAGTATGGAGTGAGATTAGCGTTATTTCCCACATCTTTAATATTGCCCAGTCACGTTTTATTGCTACCAAGATAGCACAGGACCTTGTCTGCATTGTTTAACTCACCGAGTTGTTGCAGCATTCAAATATGCCAATAAAATCACTGAGACTGCCTTTAACCACACATAGAACAGCAATTCCCAACCATACCAAGTATATTACCCAATATATATAGTAAGGTTCCTTTACCAAATGTAGGCAATTAGAAAATTAATTGAGACGTCTGTTACAAACCGGCCCAATGCATTCCCAAGAAAGGAGTTGGCAGAAGTCAGGAGATGATCTGCCACCCTGATCTTTAACACCAAACGAATGACAGTATCTGTGTCTGTATTAAATTCTGCC
>NC_061099.1:59160315-59167815 GCF_015104395.2 Macrobrachium nipponense | reverse complement strand
TAAAAGGAAACTCTCTCTAGACGACCCCTTCCTCTTCATTCACCCCTTCCCTCTCCTCCCCTCAACCAACAGGCGTCCCGAGCAAAAGGAAGGCGACCTCTACCCCTCCCAATATAACCCCCAACTTCATGAGTCCCCCTTCATCCCCACTACTCTCTTACACCACCTTCCCTCCGCCCGCCCATTCCCCCCCCGCCCCACCCCACCCCCCCCCCCAACCCCTTCACCACTTATAAGTAGAGGCAATAGCCTAGAAAGAGCATATCGAGCAATGTCGGCCGCCTCCTACCCACCCCTTCTCAGTCGCCACTCGAAAACATCTGAATTATTTATCAAATCGATCCCTCAGCCCCGCTGGGCAAACACTCAATAAATTTCACCTCGACTCAGTTGTGGTATCCATGTCTCTCTCTCTCTCTCTCTCTCTCTCTCTCTCTCTCTCTCTCTCTCTCTCTCTGTACCTAGAGTTCAACTTGGGTCTCATCGGTATGATTTGTTCATCAAGAAATTCTAGAGTTTTGTGCACTAGTTTAAAAATGTGATTAACCCAATTTTACACTTTCTCTGCCTGATACTGCTACTATTACTGCTACAACTATTACAAATTTAAGCCCCTCCTCCTATTATCACCAGACAACGAATTCTGTTTATGACTACTACGTACAACAAATACATTACAACTGCTGTTACTACTGCTACGACTACCACAAATACTATTGAACCACTATACCTAATACTGATTCATTCGCCCTTCCTCCTACTGCTACAATCGAGATACTCTACTCAAGCTCCTAATTAATCTTAAACTACTGCTACTATTATCTAATCATTCCCTTTTCATCCTTTCTAAAAACTAAAAAACGAGTAACTATATTTATATTTTTAGCATTATCATTTATTATTTCACAGTATTACCAATGCTGGACACCTCCTTAGGCTGGGAATGATTTTCATACACACACACACACACACACACACCACACACACACACACACACATATATATATATATATATATATATATATATGTGTGTGTGTGTGTGTGTGTGTGTGTATGTGCATCTAATAAAAGGAGCCCAAATATAGAAAGAAAGTACTATATTTCAGAGACTGCTGTCTCTCTATTCAGGTAGGTAATGAATGAGAAAAGTTACAGAAAAGGTGGTATTTATACCAAGAGATCCATCCACAGTTAAGCTATTTTAGGTCACTCCCACTGATCTCTTAAATCCTCTTAAGCATTGGTTGAAGGAAGATTTTATCTTTGAAATCTGAATCCCAGGTGCCTTTTGAGATGTTCATTACTTGTCTTTGTTTAATCAAGAACGATTCTATCATCTGCTATAAATTATACGTGACAAATTTCAGTTTATTCTGTGGTTGTGGTTACTTATATGGTTGAAAATAGCTGAGTTCTGTTGTCCCTGCCTAACTGACCATTTATGTTGTATCAATCTCTGGTGAAGTGATTTTCCTGTAAAACCAATGTAAGATTGGTCACAGTCCAGGCATGGGATTTATGTTGTGAATTGGTATAAAACTTTTCAGCCTTGATGTAGCTTCCAAATTCACTAAATAACAGTACCGGATGTTCTACAGTTTTTGAGGGAAAAATTAGCCCCCTATTCAGAACATTTCCAATTGGCGCTTGACAAAATAATAAAGTTAGTTGAATTATGTGTATCTAATAACGTATTTTCGTTAGGGGAGTATTCTACTATAAACAAAAATTTGGGTGTAGTATGGGTAGTCCTTTAAGTCCTGTTTTAGCCAATCTATACATGGAATACTTTGAAACTACAGTGATAAATCTAATAAAACCCAAAAACATGCTGTGGATGAGATATGTAGATAATATTCTAACAATTTGGGATAATAGATGGGGTAATTTCAATTAATTCCTTTAAGAATTAAATACATTAATGCCCAGCATCAAATTTAAAGCTGAATGGGAAACAGACAACAAAATTCCTTTTCTTGATGTTTTAATAATTGGAGACACAACAGAATACAAATTTACCACATACAGAAAACCAAAGTTCTCACTTTCATACTTTCACTACTTTAGCTATCATGACATTCCTATCAAGATAGGCACAGTCGGCAACCTATTCTTAAGAACCTTATGAATTTGTTCCCCAGATTTCCTGGGAAAGAAATTTGAACTAATTCGCAAGCAGTTTTCGTCTTTAAGTTATCCTGACCATATAACTGAGAAAGTGATTCATAAAGCAAACACTCAGCAATAAAATAGAAATTCCACAGCTTGACAGGATTAAGACCGTGACCCAGACTTTTCGAAAATCTAACTCTTATGCCTTTACCTACCCAAATAACTTAATCGAATCTCTGATTAACATCCAACAAAAGACAATCCGCATTCACACAGGAGTATACAAAATCCCATGCCTGGACTGTGACCAATCTTAAATCGGTTTTACAGGAAAATCACCTCCCCAGAGATTAATACAACATAAACGGTCAGTTAGGTAGCGACAACAGAACTCGGCTATTTTCAACCATATAAATAACCATAACCACAGAATAAACTGGATTTTTTCACGTATAATTTATAGCAGATGATAGAATCGGCTATGATTTAACAAAGACAGGTAATGAACGTCTCAAAGGGCTCCTGGGATTCAGATGTCATAGATAAAATCTTCCTTTAACCAACTCTTAGGAGGATTAAAGAGAAATCATCAGTGGGAGTGGATCTCCTGGTATAAATAACGCCTTTTCTGTAACTTTTCTCATTCATTACCTACCTGAAGAGAGACAGCAGTCTCTTATATATAGCACTTTCTTTCTATACTTTGGCTTTCTTATGGGCTCCTTTTATTAGATGGAATTCTGTTGTAACAGAACATTTTTACCTGTCATATATATATATATATATATATATATATATATATATATATATATATATTATATATATATATATATATATTTATATATATATATCTTTTAACATAATTTCCATAATATTTTACATAAGCTTTCTTGTAAAATCTGTGGGATGTAAAAGTAAATGAATATCTACATTCTCTTCCAAAGTTGGATCTAAATCTCCTGTTAGTTTGTAGGTGTTAGTCATCATTAAATTGCACTATTATAGTGCTGCGTGGCAAAGACACTACTAAAAGCAACTTGAACAAGTCTGGACTTATGTCCAATGTAATGGTTGTCTTACAAGTACATCCAAAATTGTCTTCTATATTCTGGATCAACTCACTTGTATTATTCTTAAATATTTAGTCATCAACTTCTATGTCGTGCGGCACGAAGGATCTCCATGAAAATCCACCAGCCATGTCATTCCTTTGATTTATTTTCTACAAATTGCCACCAGTCTCTAACCTTCCTTTTCATTGTTCTAATCCAAGTCATTCTAGGTCTTCCAAATCTTCTGTTGCTCACAGAAGCCCAGCTGACAATATCATTTACTATTCTTCCATGGAAATTTCCAAATCCATCGTTACCTCCATTTCTCTATTGTATCATCTAGATGTGGACCCGTAACTTCCCTAATGGCATTATGGTGTACTCAATTACCATCTCATTCCTAGTATTCTAAAAATAAAGCCTTACTCTCAAATGACATACTCTTTTAGACATAGAATCACTGTCATACTATGACTAACGCCTATTTAGCAGAGTACAGATTGTGCTATACTTATGTATAGTCTTATCTTTCTACTCAGTCTCAATCCATTTGATTTCCAAATCTAATATAGCCTGCCCCATTACCTGATTTACTTTTCCCAGTCAGTGCCCATTATATCTATGGCAGTAAAATCATTCCTAATCTTTCTTGATCAGACTCTTTTCCCATACCTTTGCTCCATGATTCTTGAAAAGCTAAGACATCCTGCCCACGTGTCTTGAATCTAGTTTCTATCTGCTCTCTCTTTCCAGTTTGATTTACGGTTCTTGAATTCTAATTTTCTACTTTCACTTCATCCTTAGCATTTATAAACTGGTAGAATTTTAACAACCCCCATATGAGGAAATACATAGAGAACACACTGATAAATGCAATAAAGGAAAGCCATTTCTTTGTAGTACACAGTTCTCAGTTGACTAGGGCAAATGAAGTATATTTACATAAATTATATGAATAGCTTAATAACACCTGAAGGGTGAAGGGTACTTTCAAGGTCTGATAATTAATAGGTAACTAAGCAAGGTCGGTTGTAGATCAACTAAAACGTAGCCTGGCTTGACCGGACACGTGAACAAGACGTGAGCATGAAGATAAATAATGGTCCCAGAGCACAGAGGGACAGAATCCAGCATCCACAGATGATCACGGTGGAATATCTGGAACGAGCGGGGATTCTATAAACAAAGGTGCAATACACGTGGTGATTGATCAGGGGTGGTGAAACAAAATTGCAAAACTCCTGATCTACTTATTATGACTCTTATGTTAGAGATCACTCAGGAGCAATGGCATTACTGAATCACTCATATGGGGAAAGTTGCGCTATTTGCTGATGAGGGAATTGATACACAATTACCACTACTTACGTTATTTCCTCAAATAAATAAATTTTCACCAAACACTAATCAAAATGGATTATCTTAGCACAAAAGAAACTAGTTTAAACACAAAGGGGCTTTCACAGCATCCTGAATATCATTAGCAAATTAGTTAAGGTATAACAATGGGAGAGCACGATGCTGCTGTTCGCAAAGGGTGGGGTTGAGGGAAACTTGCAGAGTGCTCTTGATGAGAGAACAAAGATACACATGGTCCATCTAGATTTTTATGTAACCTTTGGTCATGTGAATCATGGAGCACTATCTACAAGCTAAAGTTACTGGGAATTGGTGGGTCTTTTATTATTTTATAAGAATTTTTAATAGGCAGAACCCAAATGGTCTGTGTTATGACCAGTACAGTAGCTCCAGTAACATCATTTCAAGTGTTCCATATGGTGGTGTTCTTGGACCTTATTGTTCATTATAAATACTAGTGACATTTGACAAGATCTAAAGAACGAACTGATTGCATGCCAATGATGCTATTCTTTTAGCTGCTGTTCATTGCCTGCGCCTTAGGACTGCGGTTACAGAATTTTTTAATAGAGATCTGGTACGTATTCCTGAGTGGAGTAAGCTTTAGGGAATGAAGTTTAACTACAACAAAACTTATAGTATGATGTGATATATTGTCAATCCAGGACACTTTTGCTTTTGAATCCTGATTTCCATTTAATTGATAAAATTTTAAATGTATCTGTTAAGATTTTAAGATTTTGATAGGAAATTCACTTTTAAGAAGCAAAAACATGCCACTTCTTTTGTTTCTCAGAAAGCTAGTACTGAAGAAATGTTTTAGAATATTCCGGGATGAAGGTATCATTTCTAAGTGTTTTTACCTACTTCCTCCTTCCTTGTTTGGAGTATTGTTCTTCAGTTGGATCTTTGGGTGCTAACTTTCATCTCAAACTCTTGGATAGAATTATGTCATCAGTCAAGTTTATTTTACCAACTCTTAGCACTGGCTTGTGGCATGCAAAGACTTATTTATTTTACAAACTCTTAGCACTAGTTTGTGGCATGGAAAGACTTAAAGGGAGTTTATAATGTTTGTTGCACAAAATATTCTGCAGTGACAAACAACCACTTTACTCTGCCTTAACCGACATAGCTGTTTTTTACTTGCAACACTACGAAGGTTGCTGCTGAAGACTGTACCGTTTTCTAGCATCAGGTTACACTACTCAGCTGTCTAGGAGTTTTATCTTAGCCACAACAAAAAATGTGGAACAGTTTGCCCAGTGCAGTTGTGGAATTTCCTGATCTCCAAATATTTAATCAAGGAGCAAATTCACTCCTGCTCTCTGCCGAGATCTCCTGAATTTTGGGTATATTGATTTAATTTCTGTTCCCTCATATTTATCGATTTATCACCTTTTCCTATACTTGTCTCTCTGTAGTCTTATTTCTCATTGAAGCCCTCTTAGGTTAAAAGTCTGTTATCTCTGTCCATAGGGGTTTTCAGCTGAAGTCTGAAATGAAGTAAGAAATGAAAACAACCAACCGCAGTCGACTACATGCCAGGTACACCTTTAAATGCGTATACAGAGGCAGAATGGACTATTCCCATATCCTTTCTTGGAGAATGACCTATGATTCTTCTGAGTGCGGCAACCCAAACTGTTGAATGATGAAGGTTCGTCATTTATACGAGTATATGGTTGTAGACAAATCTGTAGGTTTCATTATCGTGTCCTGGTAATCTACCAGTCAACAGTGTATCCAAGCCCTAGAATATTATAATCAGTAGCCATTTACATTAAAAAGCAACTTTCTGCAACAGTATATATATATATATACATGCACACACAATCACACACACACAGCGGCTGTAGTGAACCTGAGCAAATAAAGATAATAGACTTTGCTTTTCTGTGCCATGCCTGAAATAAATAGTAATAATCTAGTACATATCAACGGAAAGGAAATTTACTGCAGTTTTGCATGGTTTAAAGCTTGCTCACGTCTATCACTTTACTTTTGTCAAATATGTTTTAACAGTAAAGCATAAAGAGGTATGGTTTTGGTTACCTTCACGTCATCCAAACATGAATAACTAACTTTACAAATGATCTTTGCCTCTCTCCTCTATCACAATTCTTTGTAAAAAGTAATAGCTTGGATAAAAAGTAAACTATAGACTCGCCAGTTATTGTAGTTTGAATCTTGGTGCTGCAAATTAAGTATATCTTAGTTTTACCAGACCACTGAGCTGATTAACAGCTCTCCTACGGCTGGCCCGAAGGACTGGATTTTTTCTACGTGCCTAGGAACCAATTGGTTTCGTAGCAACGGGACCTACAGCTTATTGTGGGATCTGAACCACATTATATCGAGAAATGAATTTTTATCACCAGAAATATATTCCTCTGGTTCCGTGTTGCCCGAGTGGAGAATCGAACTTCGGGCCACCAGATTGGCAGGCGAGCACGAAAACCATCCGTCCAACGAAGAACTTTTTCTGCTACAAATAAATATTCTCCAAAGGTAAGTTGTCAAGTCCACAAATTTTGATTTTCAGCTACCTACAAACTAGGGATCTTAAAAGTTTCCTTCCGTTGTGTTAGTTTTCTCTAACATCATAAGAAAGATTAGAACTATTCGACTTTACAATGAAATCAAAATCAGTACATCACCATCAAAATTAAATTTGCATATACAAGTCAAAGATAAATTTGGTTAAATCTAAATCCGGTAAGAGACTGGTATACTACCATGGGGTTACAACACACCATAGTCTTAAGGAACACACTACAACTTACACACGAACACAATATCATATAATATTATATATATATATATTATATATATATATATAATATATATATATATATATATATATATATATATATATATATATATATATCAACAGACATTAAGCTACAAAAGTCATTTAACATTAAATTCATTTAACTTCGGAATAAACACCAAATGGCAATCTATATCACCAGGG
>NC_061099.1:59147815-59152815 GCF_015104395.2 Macrobrachium nipponense | reverse complement strand
GGGCATCA
Organism: Macrobrachium nipponense; assembly: GCF_015104395.2. Taxonomy (NCBI): domain Eukaryota; kingdom Metazoa; phylum Arthropoda; class Malacostraca; order Decapoda; family Palaemonidae; genus Macrobrachium; species Macrobrachium nipponense. The sequence continues at coordinate 59,152,807 of NC_061099.1, read as the reverse complement.
GCTAGGGTATTATTGGCTCCTTTTATTCGAACTATTTTTGCTTTGGCTGCAGAAAGGATGTAAGAACATCTTGAAAGTTTTAGGTTAGTGAATTTAGCACTTTCCAAAAAACATAAAGGCAAATGGTCTGAGTAGATGACAGTCTGGTGTTGGTGGGGGCCTGTCCGGGATGGAGGAGTAATGTAAACTTTTTGTCAATTTTTCTACAGGTAGCGGACTCTTAACACCCAGGGAATATGAGGATCTGCTACCCTTTTTTAAAGAATTCTTTCGTCCGCTTTTCTGCCTACTATCTTCAGCGTCATCTAGGAATTGCTGCAGCCACTACACTGTACGCCATCAACTGACTGCTGAAGATATTTTATCTTTTAAATCCTCCAGTATCATCGCCTGGGACATTCATCCATGGAATTTTTGTGTAGTTTCTTGTAAATTAGAATCCTTTGTTTAAAATGCGTTTACTTCAGACGTAAATCGTACGTCCAGAGTTGAGTCTGGTTTACTACTTGCTTAAGTTTGGTTATCTTCTTCATTACTACTTGTTTGAGTTAAGTGTTGTAAATAATATGTAAGTACTTTGTATATCATATTTAATATCAGGGTGTTTTCTACACCCTGATTACAGTGTATTTGTTTGAAAGGTATATTACGGTCTTATACTTAGTACCATCTAAATATTTAGCTGTGAAGTGTAATGTGTGAAAATCACTGAATAAATTTTTAGATGGTACTAAGTATGTATAAGATTGGAGCCTAACACAAGTCATATACATATATGTTGGTGTGTGTGCTTATGATGGATGTGTATCATTTAATCAATTTAACAGATACAAACATAAAATATATTATCATAATACCAAAAAATTAATTAACAGATGTTTTAGTCATACAAATGTGTTTGTAATCCATCAAAGGCTTCAAAAATCAAAGGCAATTCGTAACCTACAGCCCTGCAATAATAGAAATTGAATGGATCTCTTGACAATGAATGCCTTTGACTAATAGTTCTCTATTTTACATTAGTAAAGGTGAAGTTCTACACAACCAAGGACATTACCTTGGGAGGCTATTAGGATAATTCAAAGTGCCCTCCGGTTTTGAAGAAATAATGCTAGATGGATTAATAATGGGGCTCATGATATATCTGCTAATAAATCTTCCCTAATCATACGCAAAGTATACTTGTAAATGCCCTTTATTATGGCCCTCACCTTTATGCTTCCATTACATGTTCACCTGCATTAATAAATAACCTTCTATTACGACCTCTTTCTTCTGTGGACCTGCGCTTCATATTCACCCCCTAAGCTTTTGTCAGGTGATATCAAGTACAGAGAGACGTTTGTAAGACCTTATTCTATGGCCATCAAGAGATATCCTGCTAATAAATTTGAAGGAAACAAATACCTGTATTCATGACCTCACCATAATTGCTCTTTAAATCAACAAATGATTCTGAACGTCCGATTGCTTTTGATAAAAATCGATTTCCATTATGTTTTGGAAAGTTCCCAAAGTCATCTTGAATTGCGCCTACAGTTCCAACTTACGAGTTCATTATATAACTAATCTAAAATATCTTCCTTTGTTTATTAGAGTTAGTTAATAACCATCCTTCATACTTTTTCCTGTTTATTTTGAGTCTAGACTAGAAAATGGCCACTGGCCGACCGCCCCAATGGCCTTTGAACTTCGACATAAATCAATTAAATATCATCACTCACGAATATAATGTCGATATGCTTGCATGAATTATCATGAGCCTCTGACAGCCAACTTCCAATCTTTGATCTATAAATGGAAATCGCTTCCCAATACGGATAACCTTAATCATAAGAGCATTATTTTGCATTCTCAAAAATAACATTTAATCAGCGGTCAGTCATTCGGGCGTATTTTATCTCATCATTGATAACAACAAGGATCATTCATGGAGGGTTGGGGTGTGGGGAGAACCCACTTAATTTCATTCCTTTTGTGCATATCAAATAAAAATGGACAAAATTATTAAAAAGCACGAGGGAGTTACCAAAATTTTCTGTAACGTCGAAGAAGATAATTTATACAAATCAGACATTAAATTAGTTGAATGGAAAACAAAAATGAAATAATAAGTCTTGGCCAACACTTCGGAAGTCAATTCATGTAAGTAAATAAAGTATTTCTAGTGGCTATGACGTAAATTAAAAATGAATAGCAGCATGAGAGATTACACATGGAAGATGAATGAAATGAAATTGACAACAATACAAAAATGTAATGTATGTAGCAGCTGAAGAAGTAGGTTACGAATCCGTTCTAATGCGAAATACAGTTACGGAATAAATAGCAAAACGGACCCCCAATTTTGTACATAAGAGATATCACAGTAACTCATGCATCTGACAAAACTAATAAATGAATACATACATAAACAATTGAAAAAAAAAGAGTGCAGTGATTCAAAGATGGGAATTGTTTAAGGAAAATACGACCAACATTATACCTCCCGAAGTATACATAGATCCCATTAGAAATGTATTACACTAAATATTATTATGAAGAATTGTAAGCCATAAAACTCTAAATACTCACTTAGCCATAACTACGGCATAAAGACTGGACGTTGAGAACAACAGCATGGAAACCGACCTGAAAGTTTGAAAATTACAAATCAATATAAAGCATGAGCAAAATATTTTTAAGTCATGTAATGAAATCACACAATGAAAGTGAATTACATTATGAAAAATATAAATGGCTATCGTTTATATAAATGAATAAATATAAATATAGTCTTTAACATTTGGGTTGTGAGATACGGCCCAGGTTATCCTGCTTTAAATTTAACGGTAGGTACGTATCTATAATGGCTTTTCACGAGAGCGGAATACAAGAATTACTCATCAATTCTCAGCTCATCCCGTTTTCTATGAAAATTAAACTCACTTCACCGAAAACCATAATAATGGGAGACTACGGTATTCATAAAAAATGATGGCAGTAGAGGAACAGGACAGTAAATAATAATAATAATAATAATAATAATAATAATAATAATAATAATAATAATAATAATAATAATAATTGATTGACAAAGCCAAGAAGAAAGTATCACTCATTGATGTCGCAATACCATGGGACACCAGAGTTGAAGAGAAAGAGAGGGAAAAAATGGATAAGTATCAAGATCTGAAAATAGAAATAAGAAAGATATGGGATATGCCAGTGGAAATCGTACCCATAATCATAGGAGCACTAGGCACGATCCCAAGATCCCTGAAAAGGAATCTAGAAAAACTAGAGGCTGAAGTAACTCCAGGACTCATGCAGAAGAGTGTGGTCCTAGAGACGGCGCACATAGTAAGAAAAGTGATGGACTCCTAAGGAGGCAGGATGCAACCCGGAACCCCACACTATAAATACCACCCGGTCGAATTGGAGGACTGTGATAGAGCAAAAAAAAAAAAAATAATAATAATAATAATAATAATAATAATAGTATACATGGAGTATACAATGTACAGACAGTAACATACACAATCTTGACACATGAGATAACATGATATAACAAATGAATAATCGGCAGTAATAATATTGAGAGTAGTTTTAAAAGGGCATTAAAAGTAATAATAATAGGTGAGCAGATTGTATATAGTTAAATTGCAGCTAGAGACCTTAGGTGGTTACAGTATTCAGGTCCAGATGACTAAATATGAAAATTGAATGTAGGAAAACTAAATTGTTTAGATAATATTGACAGTAATTGAAAAAGAAACCCACAAAATTTTTGTGTATAACGTGTTTACTGATAAATATTTACATTTTATCTTACTCAAAACTCGAGTACTTTCGGGCCCTATCTGTGGCCCTTTTTCAAGAGATGTGTAGGTACAGGCTGACAAGCTACCCATCTCTTGAAAAAGGGCCACGATAGGGCCTGAAAGTACTCGAGTGTTGAGTAAAATAGAATGTAAATACTTATAAGTAAACACGCTATACACAGTAATTTTATGGGTTCCTTTTTTCAATCTCCAGAAGAACACTGAAAGAAGTTTTTGTTTGGTTAATTCACAGTAATAATGAAAAGGTAGAATATCAGTAATAACAAAAACGCAGAAATATATAGTAATAATAATGACAGATTCTGCAGATGGCACTCGGCAAAGACAGAGATTAAGTCATTTAGTGAACTAAAGTCACATTTTCCCACAATTTAGATCTTCTTGCCTCACTCCTTAGCATGCTTGATCAGACTGGACATTGTTCGCCTTACAATTATTTTTAAGTTGCCTAGGCGGTTTTCTGTGAACGTGTGTGTGGCGGAGTGGTAGCTGGGAGTTTGTGGTGCGTCTCAAAATGTCATTGTGCACCACAGAGATGCGTCTCATGGTCTCTCGGGTCTAGTTCGTCCAGAGGGAGCACTCATAGATACTGTAGCAAAACGAGCGGAAGAGCAGCAGTGTCATGTCTGCCGTATCTTTTAGGTCGCCCGTGATAATGTGACCCAAATACGCAAATTCGTGCACGAATTCCAACCGATAATTTACGAGGAAAATTTGTGGTACTGCAAGTTGCAATATGCTTAAGCGATCTCGGGAGCAGTCCTCATATCATATCAGTAGTTTTTCGAGATACTTGCACGGATTTAAATGTAAATATTGACTCACATCCTGACAACTGAGCTAACAAAATCTACAACAAATAAACAGTACAAATTCGGTTGTATTGTAAATCTTTTTGGCTCAAGTTGACTAACCAGCATGACCAGTAAGAGTTCACAACATTGCAAAAACCATACATGCAATGTAAATTAGCCCAAAGCCTTTTGTGGAAAGTTTAACAATTGCTTGGGAAGAGAAAATGAGCAGCAAATCGCGAAAATATTAAGTACCAAATTGATATGAGGTACGACTATGCTCCCTGCTCCAGCCTCTCATAGACGTTACTGGATTAGCAAACGCTCGAAAGAACTTACATGTTATTACCGATTTCCTAAGAAATCAATAAGAA